>NC_050443.1:130266143-130566143 GCF_903995425.1 Onychomys torridus
GGCCAAAAAAGCAACATCTCAAAGAAGAAGGTTATGTCGGTGCTGACTTTTACAAAGAGCTGGCACAGTCAGAACCTCACTAGCCCTCACAAGTCTCTGTAGAGGAAATAATACACATATGTGATAAGTGGGCAGCCAGAAGCTAGAGAAACAGAGGCTCACTGAGCCTCCCACTAAGAGAGTCAACAGCAGGAGCTGCTGACTGTCATTATTACTCCTCTCTGCTCCCTCATTGATGTGAACAGGGTAGTCAGGAATCTCTGCCCTCTACAGGTGAGAAGGAGTGGCATGAAACAACTTGGTTGACTTAGTTTATCTTTTTCACCGACTTCCCCTGAAGGAATGAAGGGACCAGGCATTGATTTAAGCCTAGGGTTGGGTGATCCATTTCACTTCTTCATGGTGTCCTTCACTCTCTGATAGTGGAGATGGGTTCATCTTTACAGTCACTTCCCACCAAGGCATGTGGGCTTCAGCTGACTCAGTCATTCCAACTTCTCTTCTGAATTTAGGGAGCCCTCTTGTTGATGCTGATCTGCAGTGTGTTGGAACTTGGTATGGCTGTGCTCACTACCATGTTGTGGTGGCAACAGGATCACTCTGACTTCTCTCGGGTGAGTGTGCTACAGGCCTTCCAGAATCTTGTCTGGTGTTCCTCTGGAAGGTGCTGATCTATGCTGCCATGAATGGCAGATAGAATAATCAGTCACGATGATGTGAACATCAGGTGGTTTGGACAGTAAGGTCGGACAGTAGGTGAAGGGGTAGAAGGTAATTGTGTAGCTGATATGGATTATCTGGACATGAAAACAGGTGACCCTAACACATCACCTGGTTCTTTCCTTCCCTTTTGCAAAAAAAAGGAACTGAGGCTCTAAGAAGTTAAATTTGTCTCCTGGGATTATGCTGTTTGCCTGTGTTCAGGATGCTGGGGCCGATGCCTCCCTTCTAAGTAGGAATACTTTCTCCTACAGAGACTAGTCTCATTAAAATCCTTGACTTGGTAAAAACCAATTTCACAGTTGAATTTTTCTTGCATCAAAGATACTAAGGCAATGATGTTTAATAATTGCATATAACCCTTCTCAGCCAGTGCATGTCTTCAGTAACTGAACCAAGGAGGTTTGCTCTAACCAGATCCTTAGCTAGAGTGTAGAATGAAGATTAGATGATATACATCAAATATGTGTATAACTTAATGAAGTGTTATTCTCATCTTGGAAGAGCTATAAATTCTATGTAGAACACTGAATGAAATTCTATCATGTATCCATATGTGTCTATGTATCTATCTACCTTCCTAAATGCATATACATATACACATTTGTATGTATACATATACATATATATTCATTTGTAATCTGAAATCATATATTTTCTTTATTCTAGAGTGTGATTTTCCTGTCTCATAATTCAAATAATGGATCCAACATGGAAACAAAGTCACTTTATAACCCTGCATATGAGAAACAATTAATTCCTTAAGAATAAAAAAATTGTAAATCTACAGCAGAGACCATCTTCATGATAATGCAGAAAACCCAACCATCACAAGGCAGCAATGCTTAAGTTTCCTAAAATGTGGCTGTTTAAGAAATGAACACCAGTAATGTGTTGAATGGGTGTGTTCAATGACTCAGTCTTAATATTCATGATCTTGGCATCATCCAAAGCTCAGATCTGCAAATAGTGGCCAAAGAATCCCAGGTATTTCTTGAAAAACTAAAATAATGTTTCAGGGGATTGTGGTGGAGCAAAGGAGTAACATTTTCTTGTCCCCTAATGGTTAACAACAATAATTAACCATTTGGTCCTTGTGTTCAGAATCTCTGTGTTGGCATGGGTCTTTCATCATATCAGTTTTATTCATTAGTTCCATAGAAACAAGTGACCTGCAGTAAAGTCTCAAGAACTATACATGCTATTTGTTTCAAAATCAAGTATTTCTGAGATTATATGGTCTATTTGTAACAGTTATTGTTGTTGTTTTGCCTTTAAGCACAAATAAAGTCCCCTGTGATACATAAACACATAATTTTTTATAGCCCTCTGTTGTCTATCAGTTAAAAAAAGACGAGGACAAGACCACTGGGAATATAACTCTGATGTGTGTGTGTGTGTGTGTGTGTGTGTGTGTGTGTGTGTGTGTGCCTTAAACTGAATCTGATTGAACAATCAATGTGTAGCAATATATTTTAAGGTGCCATATAATATACTTATTTCCAGGATTCCCAGGACAAATGAGAAACATTTCTTCAGTTCTTATAGGAGGCTTGAGAGATGTCTCAGCAGTTAAGTGCACTGATTGGTCCTGTAGAAGACCTGAGTTTAGTTCCCAGCACTCATATAGCATCTCATAAACATATGTAACTTCAGCTCCAGGTAATTTGACACGCTCTTCTGATCTTTGTGGGCACTAGACATGCATGTGGTGCACAGACATACATCCATGTATCATATGCATACAACATAAAAACACATTTAAAAAGAAATTTGTAGTGAAATATGGAAAGTGGAGAATGACAATAAAATTAGGATCATATTGTATAATCCATTAATGTGTATTTGAGTCCACAATAAAGCATACTGATTCTTGTTTTTTGCCTAAAATCATTTCTAGAAGGGGAGAGTCTTTCTTTGAGACATGTCCCCCAGCCCTTGCCTACTGCCAATCATGTGACTTATCTTGCTTCAGGAGAGGAAGGAAAACCTACCACATAGAAATCATAGTTGGTGTTTTCGTGATTGCATCCCCACTCTAGCTCAGCCATCACTGTTAGCATCAAAGGTTCCAAACCTCTCATGAGCAAGTAGACATCATTATCCACACTACAGAAACTAAAAGGACTTAGAGTCACAGAGTGAAGACCATTGTGCAAACAGTTTATACAATTAAATGAAATTAGAACAAATAGTAGGAAGATGAAAAATAATGAAAAGCTACTCAAGAATAATTACTAGAGAAGAATTTAAAGTATGAATGGTCATAAAGCAAGTGAGGGAATGGGAGCAATAGTCATAAGAGAGTGTTTCACTGGTGAATTAATTTCTGTATTTAAAGCAAAATACACCAATCTGAAGGTAAATTTGTTCTGGTGGACCTTATAGACAAGTATGGAGAGAAAAGCATTTACCAGATCAATTGCTGCATGCAGCACCAGGAGATAACTTAATCTGATGAATGAATGAATGAATGAATGAATGAATGCATACATGAATGAATGAATGAATGAATGAATAAATAAATAAGGAAATCACATTGTATAGCAGCAGCAATATGATCCACCACCTTAAGCAGACAAAACTGTCATGCTCTATGGTCTGTCTGTCTCTGCACAGGCCAAACAGGAAAGTTAAACAGAGATGTGATTGAAACTATTACCCTGCATCTTTCACATTATTGGTGGTGGCACTCTCTCTGTAACTTTTCCAAGGACATGATTACTGACCTTGACTTCACTATTTTCCCAAGTAGAAGCACATATAACAGCTTCTACTAACCTTTCTAACCTCAATATACCTCACTCCACAGGTCGGGGATTCTCCCAACTCCTCAGTGTATTTACTCCAATTATACATAGTAATTGAGGAAATAACCATTGGATGCAGTTTGGGACACACTCACTAGTCTGGTCATATATCTAGAAACAAAATTGTGTTGTGAGTGTGCACCTGTGGACAATGAGCATTGTCTTACTTGGATCTCCTTCAGGAAAGTTTATTGTTACTTCTGCAGACAATGGTTTGTTTAATTCTTTAACAGAGGAATAGAGGGCACAGTAGGACTCCAGTCAGGCTGGGAATGCATCTGCCACTAAGAGTGAAAAGGCAATTCCTCGGGCAGAATAGATCCATCATAACCTGAGAGTTCAATGTCCTAAGTAAGTCTCATCATTTCATCAGGACGCTCTCACACATTTCTGCACCAATTCACAGAATACCACTCCTTTTTAATCGGTGCCTTCACTTCGACTGCAGACACTCTTCAAGGCTGAGACACAGCCAACCATATAGTAAGTGCTTGTTGGGGAAGAATAGGGTAAGCATGAGTGAAATAGAGAACTAAAATTACCTGCCACACAGTTTAGCCAGGAAACAGTCTTTTCCCCAGTTTTATTCACTGATCTCATGCTCACTTACCCCCAGGACCTGGGCCTACACCTTCATAAAGATCAGCAGCTTCTGCTGTTGCTGGGAAGGCAAGACCCAACCATCAACATGTCTAGACATTTTGTGTTATGACTCTTTTGGCTTTGGTGTTTTCTTTGACTGACAAAACTGTTTCCTCTATTGTATCCTCTATGCCAGAGATTCTCTCTTCCATCTCTTTTATTCCGTTGGCTATGCTTGCATGTGTAGTTCCTGTTCTTTTACTCAGATTGTCTATTTCTAGCATTCCCTCAATTTGTATCTTCTTCATTGTTTCTATTTCAGTTTTGAGGTCTTAAACTGTTTCCTACACATGATTAATTGCTTTTTCATGGTTTTCCTGGCATTCTTTAAGGGATTTATTGATTTTTCCCCATTTTTTTGTATCTTTTCCTCCATTTCTTTAAGGGAATTTTTCATTTCCACTTTAAAGGTCTCTATCATTTCATAAAATTATTTTTATGGTTGCTTTCTTCTACTTCTTCTATTTTATGATGTTCAGGTCTTGCTGTTATAGAACTACTAGGTTCTGGTGATACCATATTGCTCTTTATGTTGTTGTATTTATTTTTGCACTGGAGTCTACCCATCTCCTCCTAAAATAAGTGAAAGAGATGCCTGTGTCTGAGCGAGCTGCTCTTGGTCCAATTTGTGCTTGCTGTGCCTATGTCTAAGGGGGCCACACTGGTCCAGTCTTAGCTCTTGGTCTAATTGGAGCTGGTGGATTCTGTATCTCAGGGAGCTGCTCTCGGTCTTATCAGGGCTCTTGGACCAATGGGAGCTGGCGGATTCTGTGTCTCAGGAAGCCACTGGGACTGCAGGGATGGGTGTGTCTGTGATGGGCGTGGGTCTTATCGACTGCAGGGTCCGAGGGGGGTGCTGGGGAGCGTGCCCATAGCAGTCCTTCCTGCTGGCCACTGGGGCAGTGGTGGGTGGGTACATCTTAGTGATTTTTAAATATATTTCACTTGGGAAATGTTGACCAGACTACAGCATGTGTCTTTAAATATTTTTCCTTATGTCACTGAAGCTTTTTGTTCATTGGACAAGCAGTTCCTTATTTCACACCTCCAGGCTTCTGGCCACCATAGTTTGACTTCTTTCTCTCCTCTAAATTTGCTTTGTTAGAGTCTGAGTATTGGATTCTGTGTGTAAGGACATGTGCTCATGAAGTTTGTTTCTCTGTGTCCAGCTGATTTCACTTGGCATGTGGTACAGACGCACTGAGGAATACAGTTTAGCCTAAAATAATAATTTAGTCCTATCACTAAATTTTAAGATGGTAAGTTGTATACATGTGTATCTTCTAGTAGAAATGATTGACAAGCCCTCCAGAGAGGCTAAATAACAAGGAGGGCTCAAGGGGCAGGGATGCATAAGCTTCCCTGGGAAAGAGAAATAGAATAGATTTTGCAGATGGACTGGGGCCAGGTGGGGATGGGAACAGGAGGGGTAAGGTGTAGAGAGAGAGTACTAGGAAAGATTACTGGAACTGGAGGGCATTGGTGGGGGCATGCAATGTGGAAACTACAAGGGTTACCCTAGCAAAAACTCCTAGTAATGGGGGATACAAAGCTGAACCAGCCATCTTCTGTAACCAGTCATGGCTTCCAGTGGTGGGACTGGCACACCAACCCAGCTACAAAACCTTTGCTGTACAATCTATCCTGCCTACAAGATGTGCTGGGGTAATGGTGGTGCAGAAATGGTGGGAGTGGCCAACTAATGACTGGTCCAGCTTGAGGCCCTCCCATCAAGAGGGATCCCACACCTGACACTGCATGGATGGCCAGGAACCAGAGGCTGGATGGCTCAGAGACCTAGGGTAGAACCAGACATGACTGAAAAAAGTCAATGAATTGATTCTTAATGATATTCTGCTATACTGATAGAATGGTGACTTGTTCAGTTGTCATCAGAGAAGCTTTATCTAGCAACTGATGGAGACAGATGTAGAGACCCACAGCCAAATATTAGGAAGAGCTCAGGGAATCTCATGGAAGAGGGGAAGGAAGGATTATAGGAGCCAGAGGGGTGGAGGACACTACCAGAACACCACCCACAGAATCAGCCAAGCAAGGCTCATAGGGGCTCACAGAGACTGAAGCAACAATCAGGGGGTCTGGATGGGTCTCAGCTAGGTCCTCTGCATATATGTTATGGTTGTGTAGCTTAGTCTTCTTGTGGGACTCCCAACAGTGGGAGTGGGGGTGTCTGTGACTTTTGTCTGTTTTGGGGACCCTTTTCCTCCTACTGGGTTGCCTCATCTAGCCTCGATATGAGGATTTGTGCCTAGTTTTGCTGTAATTTGTTATACCATGTTCAGTTGATATCCCTGGGAGGTCTGCTCTCTTCTGAAGTGAAATTGAGAAGGAGTGGATCTGGGAGAGAGAGGAGATGAGGAGGGGAACTGGGAAGAGTGGAGGGAGGGGAAACTGTGGTCAGGATATAATACATGAGAGAAGAATACATTTTAAAAAGAAAAGAAAGAGATGACTGATAGACCCTCACATTGACTGGACCTCGTGGTATGTGCCTATAATACCAGCTGTTTGAAAGGCCTAAGCCTTACAAGTTCAGGGCTTGCCTGGGATAGAGAGTAAACATAAGACCATCCTGAACAACTCAGTGAGATCCTGTTTCAAAATAAAAACTAAAATGAAGGCCGGAGATACAATTTAGGGCTACAGGGCTTGCCTTTCCTGTATGAGGCCCTACATTCAATCTCCAATACAAAATCACCATATACATACATATACATATATGTATGTATCACTATAGAAAGTACTATATGACATGACTTTTTATGTGTTTCTAATTAAGAAAGAATGTCTAGTAACTCAAAATCTATTAATCATTGTATAGTATATTCCAGACACAGGAATACGTGTTAAGGAATATGCATTCAGTTTCTCCAGTAGAGGGAGCAAAAGAGTCTCTGCAGCAGCAAGAGGCATCCTGCCATCTCTGGCACGGCACAGGCCCACAGCACGTCCAGTCTAGCCCTGCATCCTCCAATTGACAACGTAGACACTTTCTGGCCAAGAAAAGTAGATGCTCGCCCACATGACGTGCTATTTCCATTGGCAATCCACAGGAAACCTGGGCACAGACAATCTCCTGTGGCTGTGGGCATTTTCTCCCTGTAAGCTCCGTGCACCCTGAAGTGCAGTGCCCTGACTTGGACTCAAAACTTCACTGCACAGCAGTGGAACCAGTGCTCACTGTCCATTCTCTGTCTACACTTAGGAAATTGTGACTTATTTGTTGCTTAACTGCAGACGCATTCCAGACTGGATAAAACAGCAAACTCCCATCAGGTGATTAAACCACACTTTCTCCAGGAAATGAACCCATTTCAAATTTGTCCTTCCCTGAGGATTAACTCAAGTCTAGAATGCCATCTAGAATTTCTCTGTTACTCTTTTATAACTCAAGATCTTAAATGTACTGTAATAAATCTACTGTGAGTTTTCTGATTGGACCCAGGCCATCACAAAGCTCTTCCTCTTCCTCCTACTCCTTCTGTGTATGTGCACATGTTTGTGTGGGAGTGAACATGTGTGGGTGAATACAAGTGTGTGTAAATGTGGAGGCCAGAGGTCAATGTTGGGTATCTTCATCAATCATGTTCCACGTTTTATTTCCAGAGAGGTTGTCTCACCAGGCCTGGAGCTCACCTATTTGGCTACATTGGCTGGACAATATGCTCCAGAGATGTCCTTGTCTCTGCCTTTCTGGCTTTGGGGTGAGACACGTGCCACTACACATGGCTATTTTATATGGGTTCTGGAGAAGCTGAACTCAAGTCCTCCGGCTTGTGAAGTGTGGACTTAGCTGGCTGAGGCCCCTTCTCAGCCCCTAATGAAACACTGTCAATTGATTCCACCAAGAGAAATTCCCCTCAGTTGGAAGAACCCCAGCAGAAAAGATGCTTATTTAATTATAACATGAGAGTGCTTAAATGTTAAATATTTTTGAACATGAGGGGACATATTTATGTTCTAGAATATGAATGAGAAATAAAAAAGGAAAAAGCAAAAGATCATATGAAAACATGAGGTTATATTATCTAGTCAAATTATGACTCAGAAAGGAAGAGAAGCAAGAGAGATAATGTTGTTTTTCAAAGTGGTTCCTCTTCTGGGATAATCTACAAGGACACCTTTTCTACACAGGAAGTAAAATTATCTTTAGCAACATTATAATGAATGTATAGGACAAGCCCAAGATGTAAAAGTTGGACAGACATTGTACAACTCCAGGAATATATAGGGCATTTCCACAAAGATGTAGAAGAGAAACTACCTTGAAGTCATTGTTCACCATTTTTTTTCTTTTCTTCACACTAAACTCCTCAATGCCAGACAGAGACCACCCCCCCCCCCCGCTCCACAGGAACAGACATCTGCTTCCTCCCTGAGGTTCCATGACATCCTGAATTTCCCTCTCTGTGATAAAGTTTTTAATGCAGTGATGAGTGGGAAAGAAGTAGTTATAAAGATCAGCAGCAAGAATTTAGAAAAAATTATCTAGAATTATTATGCTCAGTTTTTTTTTCTTTGAAGCCAGGTGGACCGTTCTTATTCTATCACACACTAAAGGGCTTCAGAAGTAGGTTGATATTTCCCATAAGAGTTTGGTTAGCATTCGGGTTGCAATTTGTAATGTGTGATCATATGATCCAGGAGAGATTTGCCAGAAAAAAAATAGAAAAAAACTACATGTAATGAAAATATTTTTGTCCTTGAGTATAGGAGGGGACCAGCTTTGCCAAAGGGGTAAGTTGCTGCTGCTGCTGCTGCTGCTGCTGCTGCTGCTGCTGCTGCTGCTGCTGTGGGTGTTCAGTTACCTCGATGTTTCTAAAATAAATGTGGTCACTTTTAGTGATTGCTGCAATTTCCTCTCACAGGTAGGAGCAAAAGCTTATTGATTACCTGTATTTTTATTATCTGTGCCTGATCAGAAGGTCACCATTCTTTCATTATGGTATCTTCCTTTAGTACATGGTATTTTGGCATGAAGAGTTTGTATTCTTATTTTGGTTATTGGACATTCCTGGGAATTTCTTAATTCATGCTTTGATGTCTTTCACTGTCCTTAGCCTTATCTCTTCAAGTATTATCTCTGTGGCATTCTGTTCTCTCATTGTGCAATTCACATTTTTTTAAAAAGGACACTGATCTCCCTCCCTAGCTTGGATAGCCCATGCACTCTTGAGCAATTTTCTCCATATTCCTTTCTTGGTTTTGCTCTTCTGTGATTAAAACACTGCTTCTGACCTGTCTTTCAGCTCAATTGTTCAATCTTAACATGGTTCATGGATCCCTTAGGGAGTAAAGTCTGCAGGAAACACACCATTAACCTTAAAACTGGAGAGAACGAGGCCATTCAGGACTGTTCACACAGAGATACAAGTGTGAAAGAAGCCTTGACTTGAGGAGTGTGATGGAGACTGAGAGACCCAGAGAAAAGGGATTCACAATTCCCTGTAGGCATTTCCTTCAGGAATAGTACAAGACACAGTGTAACAGAGACTAGGTGATCCAGAGTGAAGTATGCACAGTTCCTTTTAGGTTCTTCCTACAGGAACACTATGAGATACAGAGGGAGATTATTTCTTTTCACCTTTAGGAAAATAAAAAATTTTAATCTGAAAAAAACAAACAAACAAGTAACTTGAAGGCATGGGTGCAAATCTACTTCATCTGGGAAAGAAAATAAACAAAAAGCTACATCCAGATGAAGTGGGAGTGAGCTATGAGTCCATCGTTACAGTTGGAAGCAGGTAGCATTCCTGAGAAGGCCACGGGCCTGAGTCCCAGGTTAATTGGACCTAAGACTGAGGTTCAGTTGCAGTATTTGAGGGTGCCTCCTTCACCTCAACATACTTAATGGAAAAGAAAACACCTTCTGTTAAAACAGATGAGGATGCAAGAGTGTCTTTCTAGCCATCAGCAGAAAGAGACACAGGGAAGTCAAAACAGGAGCAAACCCAGAGATGAGCCTCTGTGAAACAGCTTACCCCACACATTCAGGGCATCGCTAGAGGAAAGTGAAATGTCTATGAACTGAGTACTCACAACGCAGGTGTTCATTACTCAGCCCTTCCCATCTCCACTCATAACAAGTATCTGTCTGAGTATTTTTGGTCCCCAATAATATTTTTCAAGACATCTCAATTTTTAAAAAAACTAAATGTTGAAAAGAGTTTAATGGCTTTCTTAAAAAGAAGATACTGCTTTATATATGTGACATGTTTGGCAGCTATACAGAGCCTGATATATATATATATATATATATATATATATATATATATATATATATATATATATATATATATAATTATCTAAGAGATTAGTGGGATATATACTGAATTTTAGAAGGCTCTCAGAATACAGAACAAAATGAAAAATGTTCTCCTTTAGAAAATAATGTAATACCCCCTACTACGTCTTAGTCTGTCATGGCTGCACATGTCTATAACCCCAGATGAGTAACAGAGATACATGGAGCCAGAGAGATGGCTAGCTAAGCTAGGTAAACAAAATTACCAGCTCATTGGGAGATCCTATCTCAAGGCAATGAGGTGGACTGTAATAGAGGAAGACACTGGATGTCCCTCTCTGACCTCCACATGTGTACACATGCCCCTCCAACACACATACACCATACACTGACAAAGTAAAAATAAATAAACATTGTGTTATTCACAAAATAAACATTTAAAGCCACGCCATCTACTGATCTCTGGGAAAATGAAAATGACTGCCTGAGTTTTCTACATTATAATTACACTGAAGAAGTCTGGGGAATGTATGTGAGAACAGATGTTTAAGTGTATATAGGACATCAGCTAAAGGCCTGTTGAATTTGGCTCCAGACACATTTATTGATATGAACTCTCTAAGCAGATAGTTTGAATGTAATGTTTTAGGTTGGGGATTAAGAAGGGTATTAACAGGTCCTTCCCAGTGCCATCATGACTGAGCACAAGGAGACCCATGCCCCAGGTGGCTGCCCAAGGTGCTAAGGAGAAAGCATGGCCTTTGCAGTGCCTGGCAATCAGGTGCTATGATGGTGAGCACATGTATAGTGTGGAATGGGAGAGAAAAAGAGACAGATGGTTCATGGGCTATAGACAGAGGCATATCTGAAGAGGTAAAAGTGGTGAGAAGCAGGGTGAGGTAAGTGGCTTGATTGCCACCCAGGGCCATGGTGATATCTAGGCCTGGGATGCTGCCAGGGCCCATGTCTGGGCTCATGGTCCTGTTTCGGCCAAGGTCTATGTTGATGTTCATGGCTTCTGAGGCTTCTGATACCACTGAAGGCAGAGAGGATAGGGTTATACAGAGTTGGTCCTTGCCCTCACTGGCTGCAACACTAGGGAGAATTGGTCCTGCCCCTCACCGGCCGCAGCACTCAGGAGAGCAGGTCCTACACCTCTCCTGGGCAGCACAACAGAGCTGACAGGGGCATGGGTGAGCTGGCCCTGAGGGCATAAGAGAAGGATATCTGGTATCCTCCCCCTCTGCTGCGTGGTGATGAGGGCAAGAGGAAGATGCCCTCTCCCCTTTCCCCTGTCACCCGCAGCAGTTGAGGGAGCTGACCCTCCACCTTACCAGCCGCAGCACTCAGGAAAGTGGTCCCTGCACCTCGCCTGGGTAGGACAGTAGAGCTGACTCTGTTGGTGGGACCTGGTGAACAGGCCTGAGATCTGGCCCCACCCCTCATCTGTCATATGGTGGTATGGGCAAGGGAGAGATGCCCCCACCCCACCCCTTACATCCTAAGGAAGTTGAAGAGCTGGCCCTGAAGTCCTAAGAGTGGGAAAGCTGTCCCTGCCCTTCACCAGCTACAGCACTTGGGTGAGTGGCCCCTGCACCTCTCCTGGGCAACACAGTAAAGCTGGCTCTGCTGGTGTAAGTGTAGGTGAGCTGACCCTGAGGACATAAAAGCAGGAGAATCTCCCCTCTACTTGCTCCTTGCTGCATAGGATAAACTAGCTGTGGCAATGCTGGAGAGCTCACCCTGGTAGTGAGGACAGTGGAGAGCTGGTGGGCTGACCAACCCTGAAACTGCCCAGGCCCAGATCCAGGGTTATGAGTTGGCTCACTCCAACATCCACCCCATGTATGATCTGCTGAAGCATGTGAACGGGCACATCCTCCAGAACCAAACCTGGAAGATCTCCATGACTCAGGGCAACAACAAGATATCCAGGAGGAGTCTCGGTGAGAATTGAATATTGATAGTGTAGCAGAAGCCAGAGGACTCAAAGTAGTCCAATGACTCATTAGTGAACATTTGCACATAAAGATATATGGAAAAGGGGGGTTGCTGTGTGACTCACTGTGTCACACTAAGCTTCCATGATAAGATTTTTCTTTTTAGTTTTTAATTTTCTCTTAAGTTTTATTTTATTTGATTTTTCAGGGAGGTTGTAAAGGCAGCAGGCAGATATGGAAGGACAGGAAGATGAATGTGATCAAGATACATAAGGTGAAGGACACATAATGAACAGAAAATTTAAAAAGGGGGGGGTATTAAGAGCTCATTCGTTGATTGACTGAAACACAGCAGAAAAGACAGTGACCTATTGTAAGCAAGTTGTGAGGGTGCCTGGTATGTCCTGAATTACAATGGAGGAAGGAATTTTTTATTAAATATTTTTTGTTCATTTTACATACCAACCACAGTTTCCCCTCCCTCCTCTCCTCCCACTTCCTCCCCGCTCCTCCTTTCTACCCCCCCCCATCCCACCATCCACTCTTCAGAAAGGGTAAGGCCTCCCATGAGATTCAACAAGGTATGGCATATCAAGTTGAGGCACGACTAAGCTCCTCCCCACTGCATCAAAGTTGAGCGAGGCGTCCAACCATAGGGAATTGGTTCCAAGAAGCCAGGGACAGATCTCAGTCCCACTGCTAGGTGTAGTTGGAGACCTTCTCTCCAGCCCCCACCAAGCCCTGTTATTCCAACAACCCACTTGTAAAATAAACACAAAGACATTTATATTATTTAAACTGCTTGGCATTAGCTCAGACCTATCTTTGTCTAGCTCTTGTTCTTATAGCTAGGGGCCTCACAAACAGACCAAGCTACACAACTATCACCCACATGCAGAGGGCCTAGGTCGGTCCCATGCAGGCTCCTTCTCTGTCTTGTCCAGAGTCCGTGTCCCACGAGCTAGGGTCAGCTGTGGGAGAAGGAGGTGAAGGCTGTACACTCCTGGGCTTGGTCTGTATGTCCAAGGCCTCAGACTATACCACAGCTTCCTTGACTGGAGACTTGGGATTTGGACTAAACCACACTCCTAGTGTTTCAGGGTCTCCACCTTGCAGATACCCTGTCAAAGTGACTAAACAGCCTCTGTAAGCATTTGAGTCAGTCTCCCTAATTGATCCCCTTCTGTATATCTCTATTGTGAGAAACAAGACTCTCTAATAACACTCTCTAATAACAAATTCAAGACACTCCAAGTAGCAAAAGCCTGGCAATTCTGTTTTTATTTCTGCTGAACAAGTCATTAACCCAAAGAAAGGTCAATGAAGCTGACACATGGATTTGGCATGAAATAGTGGTTTTTATTTATTTTAAACAGAATCTTTTGCTTTCTCGCTCTCTGTCATTGGCTGGGTGCTTCTGGGGGGTGGGGTGGGGAGAAATCTTCCCAATGTCTGATACAGCATCACTCCAAATTTGTTTAAGTTTTTTTTTTCCTAGTTTAAGTTCTGTGCTCTGAGAACTTAAAATCTTATCTAATGTACATCCTGGAGCTCAAACATCCCTCTTCCTTCCTGATAGATGGCCTCAATTATGTAACAGATTGTAATGTTTTAGCCCTAAGATAAACTAAAAGTGCGCATGCAAGGAGATGCCAGCTGCTAGAAAAGACAGGATCCAATGCCTCCTGCCCATTTAAAGTCTAATAAATCTCATGCACCTCTGGTTTAGGGAATTGTCCATTTGTAATTTATTTCTTACACCTATCCATCCATCTACCATTGCCTCCTACAGCTTGTGCTGCTTGGATGAACCCTGAATGATAAAGGCTCACCAAGAGAAGCCACTTTCTCAAACTCCAATAGCAATTGAATTAGTAACAGTAGCAACAAGTAAAACATGATCACGTCCTGTTTACCCTATTTATTTACAAAATGTGGTTGGTAACTAGTCCCACATTCTGTTTTCTGCCTTCAGAGTTATTCACACACAGTTCTACTGGGAAAGGAGTAGGGAAGAAAACCCTAGAAACTACTCTTTGTTCTTGACACTACTTAATTAATAGTTTTAGTATACCTGGTTCATTTTTAAATGATTTTTCTTTATTCTTGAGAACCTTATGAATGTGTAAATTAAATATGATCATACCCACCTTCAGTTTTCTTCCTCAAAACTTCCCCCATATCCTCTCAACTTTATTTGCAAGCTCAAAAATCAAGTGAAATAAATCTGATTTATTATACAAATGCTAGCTGAATGGTGCATAAGGAGATCAGAAGGAAGCACACTCTACTACTCTAGTACACAGTGGCTAGAGAAACTGTGAAGCAAAGAAGTATGGCTGTGTGAAGATGTGAAGATTTATGGAAGTGTGCCTACTGTGTTCTATGTGTGTGCAAGGGGCAGATAACTGGTTCTCCAAATGGATTTTTAACGTCTGCTTGGATTCCATTAAGTAGATTATGCTGTGAACTTTTTAAATTTCTTTTAAAAATCTAAACAACAACAACAAAACCATTTTTCTCAGTTGCTTTTTTTACTACCTTCTATTCACAACCTCCTCTCTAATCACCTTTGCAAACATTCTGCCCCTCTGCCCTCCCCACCCCAACCCCGTTTATATTTTGCATTCATTTAGGATTGCTGTTTTCTCCTCTTTCCCACGTACAGTCTCTGGTGGTTAACCATTTTCTCTTTGCTCAACTCTTCTCCATCATAGGCTACCTTCTGTCTAATGTTTTGTAATATGCTTTTTTAAAAGATTTATTTATTTACTATGTATATAGAAGAGGATGCCAGAGGGTGCCAGATCTCATTACAGATAGTTGTGAGCTACCACGTGGGTGCTGGGAATTGAACTCAGGACCTCTGGAAGAACAATCAGTGCTCTTAACCTCTGAGCCATCTTTCCAGCCTGGAATATGCTTTTCTAGTTGTTATGCTTTCTGGATTTGATCCTTACTTTCCCCTTCTAAGTATAGGCATGTGGAGTTTAACTTGCCCTAATTCTATCTCAAAATAATTCTCCTAGTATCTTGATCTTCTTCATTTAATAATGACATCTCATAGCCATCTTGGAGTAAAAATCTAAAAGTAAACTTATATATTTAGTTTGTCTCTGCTACTCTTCACCTTTCAGATTTCTATGTTACTGCTTCCCTCCTCCACAATGTTATTAATATTCAGTTTTATTAAAGATTCAAATACTCAATATATCAGTCAAACTGCTGTCTATCTTTTAAAGTGTTAACAGCTTGAACCAATTTCCTCTTTGGTCCTTTGATGTAGGATCCTGTGTAGCCCAGGTTGGCTTCTAACTCTCAATGTAATGGAGGCTGGCCTTGTGCTGGGATTCTAGGCACACATTCCCAGATCTACCAAATGTAGAGTAGATATTTAACTATATGTGTTATACATGATCATTTCTTGTTTTTCTACTGAATCCCTTTCAACTCAAGTCTTAATCAATTTATTCTTCATTCATCACGTCTACCTGAATGATAAAACACTCAGAGTGTCCTTGATTTTGCCTATCCATCTCACTAGACTGAATGACTTAATGGTATTACTCACTTCTCACCAATTGGTAAACATGACTGAACAATGACTATGTTAGTGAATATACTGATGAATCAGAATATATACATATTTTTATGAAATGTTGTACCTTTGAAAAAGCCATTATCATTGGGGTGCAAAATATTTCCATATAGAAAACTATATATCATGTTAAAAGTGCATATATAGATAGGGGTGAATATGGGTAGATGTATATCATGCCCAACTATAGTTGTTTAGAAATCTAAAAAGAATAAAGAGCAAACATTACCTGATTATCTAAGTTTAGTTAAATTCTCAGCCTATTTTCTCCTTGTTTTCCTTTTGTTCATGGTTGTGGACATACAATAAGAGCTAACTTATTTCTTGGTGACTTTCCTGAATGAATGTTTGTGAGACTGTGACACAAAACAAGAAAATTGGAAAGGATGATATCCCCCAAAAGGGGATGTTTAGAAGATCAGAAACAGCATGACTGAAACGTTGGCTTCAGAGAACAGTCTAATTGCAAAACTGGCAGAATGTGGAGCAAACCAATTGTAAAGACATTTAAAGGTTGGCTTTCAGGAGTCTACCATGAAGCAGATTATTCTGGTTTCCTGATGATTATGAACCAATAGGAGTAGATGTTTCCCCTTTGTCTTCCAACTCACTGTAAATTGGTGAATAAACATTAAGTTCTTCATAAAGACGATCATCTGTGACCTGATAAAGAGAAAAAATGATCCCATATCATTACCCAGAATTCCCCATTGCTAGGTTTATCCAACAGGAATCTCTTCTTTTGTCTTTTTAACTTCACCCTAACTCTCACAACACTCAAGTTATTCCCTTAATGTCCAGAAATCAAATCAGATGGGCTGGCCAATGGGGGCTAAAAGAAACCCTGTCAGTGACATGTTACTAAGGCTACTCTGTATCTGAAATGGTTTATCTTCTGACTCAGGACCATGGTTATAAGAAGTGTAGAAACTGTAGTGTGTCTAAAGTGGACACAGATGGTGAGCGATAGGTTCCACTTGTCAGATTTGAGTTAGTACAGTGGCAAGAACTGGAAATCCCCATTGAGGGTATAATGAATGTGTTTAGCAGGTGAAAACATAGTTCCATGAGTCAGGGGACAAAGAAACCTTGAGGCTTATTTAGAGCAATAGAGAGGGGAATAAAAAATACATTTGGGGGGGGCGGGGCAGAAACAAATGAACAAGCTTTTGGGGAACAAAGAAGAAAAGTAAAACCCTAATAGCTGCATGTTTCTATCACACACTGCCATTAACTCACTTCTCACACGCAGCCCCTTCAAAGCACCCACAATTTCTATAATTATAAAGATTCCATTTGTCTAACCCTCAGGGGACTGTGCTGTGACCACATGCAATTTCAGTGTGAAAAATAAGATTTCCAATATGAGTTATGAAAGCTGGTTTTTGAGAAGTACTTTTTCAGGGAAAAAAAGAATAATTATGAAAAATTAAGACTGTGTTTTAAAAGAACAAAGCACCAACTCTTTACTGTGCTCTTCAGGACTTCCAACTGACCTTATTATTTTTTAGTTCTTCTCCAATCCTATAGGTGGTAAGCATCACAGCACTGCAAAAGGCCAGGATGGTGAGGAACAGCATCATCAGCACCATTTCCTGTCAAACAACAACCGACCAACAGGTAAAGTCACAGACAGATGTACCCACCCAATCCCTTCCCTTACAGAAGCTCCCTCTTTCACCCTCTCTCAGGAGCACACTTTATAAACTGACATGCACGTAGGAAGCCAGGGGTGGCTACTTAGAGATGATCACTCTAAGCTTAAGGAATGTGACCAGAAGTGGGAGTAAGGCCATGAACCCCTCAAAGTTCATAATTCGATGAGATGGAACCTCCAAATGGGGGATATTGTCTCTGGAAAAGAAATGAGGTTTCACACTTAGTCTGGGACCCAGACAGTCAGTGTTTCCTCAGGAGATACATACTGTCACAAAAGACGCCACAAAGCAGCCATCATCCTCGCTTAGATCCTTACAGTAGTTCATATAAGCGTAACTGTGGCTCAGGTTGAGGATCAGTATGATGATCCCTATTCCTGCAGTGATACTGCTGACAACGTTGGCTCCCAGGCTTCCTCTCACCTGCTGGCCAAAGAACATTCAGCTGTGCGGTTCCGTGTGGCAGCAGCCAATCAACTGATCTGTCTTTCAGAGCTGGTCCTGTATAGTAACTCAAAGCTGCCTAAAACTCCAGTTAAATAGGGAACTCTTGCAAATGTACTCATCATCTAGTAAGCATCCATTTCCCTCTGAGATACTTTCAAGAATAGCACAAGAGCTGGGTGTGTAGCTCAGCAGTGGACCACAGGGGAAAGCCTTGCAGAAGGCCAGAGGCTCAATGCCCAACATTTAAAAAAAAAAAAAAAAGACACATACATGCATAGTCTATCCTCAAGTTATCTCCATTGGAAATCTAATTGCACAGCCGTAAGACTCTATTTAAATAGGTACAAGGACAATACCTGCATGGGTCTCTTTTAAATGGTGTCAAAATAATCAAATTTCACTGCTTATTAAGTGACACAATTTATGTTTCTAATGATTTTATCCAATTTTTGCTGCAAAAGCCTTCCATCACAAAGGAATTGAGGTGAACCACATATGCGCACTCTCTGTAATACAGCTGATACTGGTGGGTCTCCCTTAACACCCCTGAAATTCCACTTGGAAGAATGCGTAATTACAAACATAATGTGACTCACCAGATAGAGGGTGCTTTTCCTTTCACACATAACTGACAAAAATCCAGACAACACAAACTGTCCAAAAAGAAACAGGAGAGAAAGGAAAGTGAGTCTCTGCTCTCTGGGATATTCCTTCCTCTACCCTTGAAATACAAAAACAAGCTTTAGGTGCCCCGTAAGGCTATCTACTAAAACCTCCCATGAGACAAGTATCCATTATTATTTTCAATAAAATGCTTCTCAAACTCAATTGCTTATACAAACCATCTGAAAGTCCTGATAAAATGCAGGATCTGAACTGAGTATGGTGGCACATGCCTGTGATCCCAGCACTCAAGAGACTGAAGAAGGAAGGTTGGAAGTCTGAGGAAAGCCTGAGCTGCACCATGAGAAACAGAAAAGGGAGCATTCAGGCTCTTAGTCATTAGGTCTTAATGGGACCCATGGCTCTTCACTTCTTTACATGGCTCCCCTGTGAGGTGGATTTTGATACTTCCTGGATAGGCAGCAGGGGCTAGTGGCATCTGGTGTACAAGGGCAATATCAGTCTCATTTATTGTAATGCTTTGTTCACATGACCTGTCTTACGCTGTCCGCTCCTCCAGGTCAGAAATCTGTATCCATGCTGTGTATACTTTTGGAAGCTGCTCAGTAGCACATGGACATATAGTTGACTATGAAAATGTAAATATGGGAATATTTAGTAAAAGTAAAAGGTGAGACCTCAAATTCAGAACACCCTCTAAGAAACTGGCATGTGTGTGTCCGGGGAGCACTTAAAAAGCTAAATATCAATGATTTCAAATTGAGAACACCCTCTAAGAAACTGGCATGTGTGTGTCCGGGGAGCACTTAAAAAGCTAAATATCAATGATTTCAAATTGTATACCAACATTCAGAAAGTCCATAAACTTGCTTTTAGTTCTTCTACTTACTTTCTTGCACATTTTATTTGGATATTAATTTTTTACTAATTTAAAGGTATTTCTTTGTTTTAACAGTTAAAAAAAAAAAAAAAAAAAAAAAAAGAGCTAAATATCTGAGCCTATGAGATGGTCCGGCAGGTAGAAGTAATTGTAACACAACACAGGCTCTATGGCCTGAGTTCAATTCCTGGATCCCACAAAGTAGCAAGAGAGAAATGACACTCTAGAATTGTTTTCTGACCTCCACATGAGCACTATGGCGTGCGCACGCGCGCGCGCACACACACACACACACACACACACACACACACACACACGGGGGGTGGGGGGAGAAAGAGAGAGAGAATAAATAATTTTAAAGCTAAATGATGTTTGCAAATAAAATAGAAAGAAAGTTCAAGGAAAATATGGTAGATGGTCAAGAAGATTCTTGAGCAAGTGACCAAGAGATCTAAGAACTACGTATTTAGCAGTGTATCAAACCAATGTGATACTTTTCTTAGATTTAAATATATCTTTATAACTGAATTATCAATAAAAGTAATACACAATAATGATATGGAATGATGGAAGATAGGCACAAGAGACCTTGCAGCATGCAATTTTATTTTTATAATGCTCTAAACATTGAAAACTAACTTTCAGTCTTAGTGATCTGGATGAGAAGCCAGGGAGCAGCAAGACAGGAAGAGTTGTAAAGTGAATGTAACTTTCAAAATCATAGACAGACTCCTTGTACTGAGGGTGACATACATGCTGACATTGTATGTGTGTGTGTGAGTCAAATTTTATCAAATTCTACACCTTGTATACACAGAACTCTTCTATACACAGAATGTGCTCTCATTCAGCCACCTGCTTTCTAGATAGTAAGATGTTTTAAAAGGAATCCAGCACATTAGTGGCCGAAAGCAAGCCAAGGGCCCAACAGATATCCATCCAGTATTGCTACCTTGTTCTTACCTGAGCAATATTTCCCCTCCCTTCTTAAAGACAACCTTTTATGCTATTGTGAGTTTGGTTTTTTTTAAGATTTTTAAAAAAATTATCTGCAAGTGTGTACATATGTTTGTGTATGACATACTGGCCCAAGAAAGACCAGAAGAAGGTTCTTATCCCCTTGGGCTAGAGTTACAGGCAGTCATGAGCACCTGACATGGCACTGGGAACTCAACTTGGGTCCTGTGAAAGAACAGCAAGCACCCTTAACTACTTACTAACTCCAGCTTAATTTAGTTTTTATTAATGGATAAAATATATGTACTTTGCATGTAATTTTATTAATAGTGTTTATGGCATTTTCATAGAATACAAGTGTTAGGTAAATCATTTAACATCTTAAATATTAATGTATTATTTTTACAATTTCATACAGCCTCAAGTTTTTCAGTCAATAAGTATTTTAGTGGCTTAAACCACATCTAAGGGTGATAAGAATCTTTTGCTCTTGTTAATGAGTTATATGTAGAGAGAGCTTTGGAAACTGAATTTATAGATGCTATATGCATATAAGTGAAAAAACATAGATATTTATCAAAATGCTAGAGATATGTAGATTTGATGAAGAGAAAATCTCTGATCAGCATTATTTCAGAAACAATTACAGATGTGTTCTCACCAGCACTGCTCCCCAGAATGGATAGCCCGCTCTATACGATAAAAGCACTTCTTCATCAAAGTCTGCAATATGGAGTGCAGAGTAGACAATTGTTCCAAAACAAAGGCATATCAAGCCAACCAGAATTTGTGTTGCCTATGGAAAACATGAATTTTATAAAGTTAGGATATATCTTCTCAAGGTTATACCAATTTCTCCGTAAGACTGAACAGGAGAAATCTCTTTAGTGTCACACCTTCCTGAGATTGAACCAAATGTGAGATTTTCTACTGTCTTCTTTTTGGTATAAAGAATGGAACTATGATTAGTAGACTCTAATGTACACATGGTCAATACATGTCAAATACATCTTTATTTCCATAATTATGGTAGATGTGAGTAATTGTTTTTCTAAGTAACAACAGACATTATGTATCTATCCTTCATTCCTGTTCTCTATCCATGTCCCAGTAACTTAAAGTCTTCCTGAGAAAATGCTTCTCTCTTCCCAGAATGTGCAAAGAGTTCCATCAGTTCTTCACCTATCAAAAATGTTACAGGACCCCATCAGCCCACGAGAGGAAATTTTAATATATCCAAATACTCTTTGCTAGAGCTATTCTGAATCCAAGTTGAGAATGGAGGCTAGGTACTTACCCCCAGGAACTCCAAATCTCTCTTCAGAATTGTCTGCCATGTCTGCCGTGGTGGGGGTGTTGCTGGCTTCTCTGGCAGAGCTTTAGCAGGAGGAGATGTTTCCAAGAGCTCAATGTCAGGCACACTGAAATTTACAAAATTTCAATCACATGAAAATTCTCTAACTCTCTATATTAAGTTGTTAACTGACAGAAACTGGAGTGTTATTTGTTAATTGTTTTTCAAAAGAATCCATCTTTAGTGTAGTGTGGTGGTATTGTGTTCCCCATAATATTGTGTGTTCCCCAAAATAAACTTATCTGGGGTCAGAGAACAAGATGGCCACAATATTAAACATGAGGATAGGCAGTGGTAGCACACACCTTTAATCCCAGCACTGGGAGGCAGAGCCAGGCGGATCTCTGAGTTCAAGGCCACAATGGAAACAGCCAGGCAAGGTGACACATGCCTTTAATCCCAGAAATCCAGCCTTTAATCCCAGGGAGTGACGGCAGAAAGAGAAAGATATATAAGGTATAGCAGCATTTGGCTGGTTAAGCTTTTAGTCTTTGGAGCAGCACAGTTCAGCTGAGATTCATTTGGATCAGGACTCAGAAGCTTGCAGTCTGAGGAAACAAAACCAGCTGAGGAACTGGGGAGGTGAGGAAGCTGTGGCTTGTTCTGTGTCTCTGATCTTCCAGCATTCACCCCAATAACTGGCCTCAGGTTTGTTCTTATTAATAAGACCTGTTAAGATTCCTGCTACAGTGTAGTACCTGAGAAGAAGGCTCAGAGAGTCAAAGCAATCTATGGATATTTGAATATGATCTAAGTGTTTATATAGAACAGAAGAGAACAAAAACTATGCCTCATGCTCTTGTTCATCTCAAGTTGCCGTAAGTTCCTTCTACCAATCTCTATCTATAATTAAAACAAAAACAATCAAATATGCTTGACTGTCAACTTCAAAGTCATTTTAGCATAGAAATATATCTGCATGTGTTTTGTCAAATGCACACAACTTCACACACAGAGGGGTTAGTTCAATCTCCATTCCTATTCTAATCTTGGGTGCAGGATTCCATGCTCCAAATTTAACAAAAGCCAACCTGGAATACGGTCATCTTAGAAAGCCTCTGACCCCTATAATACACATCAGACACAGAGGTAAGAGATCTGTATGTTCAAACTCCCCATCTCATACCCCAAACCACAAGTCTCTAGTGTTAGAAAATATAGTATTCCTAGTTTTCAAGCCAAGTAAAAACCTTGCTGCCAACTGTTGAGAGAAAAAGACACTAAGAATGTGTAATCCGCACAGTTAAGTAACTTAACTTGAGTCTGTGCACAAATCTATGAATTGGCATCTGCCTGCCCAGCACTGTGAATTTCTCTGTCTTGGATAAATAACTCCAATGGAAAATGCAATAGTCTTTGCTTACCTGGGGGATTCTTGTGGGTTTGGGAGAACAAGATGAGCTCTGCTCTTACTTTCTGTGTCCATTTTTTCATGAATTGAGCTATCCAGGAATGAAGGATACTGTTATGCAGAGATGTGGTGTGCTCTGGGTGGGCAGTTAAGATGGGTTGACTCTGAATATCAATGGTTATCTTCATGCAGATAAGTCTCCCAGCTGATTGATATCAGTGGTTCTTTTCTCTTGCTAAAATGGAAAGTAATAAGACTGACATGTCTACTGAATAGAGAGCAGGGTGAACGGAGAAACTTGAGCAGTTTAGAGCATAATTCTGCCTGAGAAGTGGGATTAATGGAACCTAATAGTGAAGCATCTAGGCTCTGAGAAGATAAAAGAGAGAAGTAAAACTAGATGTACTCTTTAGAACTTCATCTGCTATGTCATGAGTTCTTCAATTTGTTTTCATGTGTGGCCTCAAAGCTGAAATGTGTGTGTTAGCACTAGTATCAATTTCAAAATGTGTCTGGACTTCGCATCCTCTCTTCCTCTCCCCCTCCTACTCTTCTTCCCTCCCTCTTCCTCACCTCCTTCTCATTCTCTCTTCCTATTACCTAGATAGTATTTTCTATCTGCAGCAAATGATCTTGAAAACAGGACCACCATGCCGCTGAAACTAACCAATGTACTATTTGAATTAAGAAATATGCCTTTCATTACTCTCCCATTCCGTCCCTCCCCTAGCTTGATAATCCCATTCCCTTGTGTTCCTTGATAGAGGGAGACATTATGGGGTAAAGGAGAAACCTGGTGCTAGGGAAATTCCCAGGAATCCACAAGGATGACCCCAGATTAGACGTCTAGCCATAGTGGAGAGGGTGCTTGAATTGGCCTATCCTGGTGATCAGATGGTGACTACCCTAACTGTCATCATGATGAAACAGATGCAGAGATATACAAACAAGCATCAGGCCGAGTTCCAGGAGTCCAGCTGAAGAGACGGAAGAGGGATTACATGAGCAAGGGGTGGGGGTCAAGATCATGATGGGGAAATCTACAGAGACAACTGAACCAGTCTCAAAGGAACTCACAAACTTTGGACTGACAGCTGTGGAACCTGCATGGGAGTGGACTAGACCACTGGCATATGGGAGACAGTTGTGTAGCTGGGTCTGTTTGAGGGGCCCCTGGCAGTTGGTATGTAAAATGAATTTAAAAAATTTTAATTTTATAATTAATTTAATTTTATATTTCAGCCCCAGATTCCCCTGTCCTCCCTCCTCCCATGCCCCCCTCCCCCAATCCACTCCCCATTCCCACCTCCTCCAAGGCAAGGACTCCCCTGGGGATTCAGCTCAGCTTGGTAGATTCAGTTGAGGCAAGTCCAGTCCCATTTTAATTAAAAAAAGAAATATGCCTTATCTGAATGTTTCCATGGCAACTGCTGCAATCTTTATAATGGTAAGAACAAGACAAGGAAAATATGTGAATTCATAAATAGAAATGTTATGAGCAAATGTGAATGGTAGGAACTGAGTAATATGTCTGCCCAGACAAACTATATCACAACTAACTACCCCAGAACACAACAAACAAAGGGAATCCACAGGTCTGCTTTGTTTATATTTCAGTTTAATTTATGAATTTTTTATTACTGCAAGATACTCTGCATGATACCCTAACTACCTGAGTTATTTTCCTGAGATATAAAATGTCTCAAGAGAAATTAAGATATATAAGGATTCTAATGTACATATTACCAAATCTTTCCTAACAAAATTTCATTGCCCCAGCTCTACTTTCTTTCCTCTGTATCTTTGGGAATCAGTGAATCTGACAACAACATTATTTGAATTAAGGAGTAAGCCCCATCTTCTTATTCGTTCATACAGAAAGGACGCAATGCTTCTTGCTATTGACTGCTCATAGCATGGAGCAGGCACTATTGAGGACCATGATCCCAGACTTATCTATGCCACAGTATTGCAGATGAGAACAAAGAAAAATGATTATCCAGGAGGTCACAGGTCAGAGACTGCTAAAACATGAAAGAGGTTGCAACAATTCTGCCTGATGAAGCATGCGCAGAGTTCAGAGAAGGAACTGTCGGGGAAGGTGATAGTTAAACCTAGCCTTAAAATGTCGGCTTAGAAATCTCATTCCCCTATCCAATCTTTGCAAAACCATACATGTCTGCAGGGTGATGCCCTGAAGCAATGTAGTGGTCCTTTACACGTCTCCTAGTAGTATATAAAGGTTTGTATTCAACCAAAAAAAAAAAAAATCAGGAATCCTATTTGAGATTTGGACAGTTAACAGTCTGAGGGTGCCCTTTTATGTTTAGACATAATGCTGTTCTGTGAGAATGGTCAACAGCAACTCATGAAATGCAAATACAGTACTGAAAGGTGACTTATGACCTCCTGATTATTTCATGCCCCAGTGTTTATCAACAGCTTCACCTTTCCCCTTCCTGAGATACTAAGCACATCCTGTACTTATAGCCCATTTCCCCACAGCCATATTGTCCCACCTTCCATAACAGCGAGTATCAGAACATATGATCAAATGACTTCCTTTTGGGCTGGCCACTGTTATCAAGATGAGTTTTAACCATATGTCTGCCTGGAAGGAAGAGATAACAATTAGCATTTCTTCCCCCACTACATAGCATTTCTTCTCTGGCACACACAGACTTTTCACATGCCTCTTACTCTGGCTTTCTATTCGACTATCAAGTTTGTTTATTTAGTGTAAGGTGACAGGGGCCAAGAAAAAAACAAAAAACAAAAAACAAAAAAAACCTGTCCCTACTGTCCCTAACTAGAGACCAGGGCCAAGGAAAAACACCCTGACCCTGACCTGACCCCGACCTGACCCCAGAAGCAGGGCTTGAAATCCCACCAATCCCTGAGCTTGCCCCAGAATCAGGCTACAAAATCCCATCAATCCCAAGCCACCCTGGAAAGCTCTGCCCCCACAAGAAACCCTATATAAGCTCTGTACCCTGTTCAGTTTGCTGCTTCTTCTCACCCTAGAGGCAACCACCCTCCTGGATTCTGTCTTCTCAATAGACTTCTTGAGTGAGGCTTGTTGTGTGTGGTTTGACATTTTTGCCAGAGCTGAGTCCAGCTGTAACAACTTTTACCCAAGCCACAGAGCTGTAACACTGTTGCTGGGGAAACTTTTCCCTAGTGGAGCAGAACTGTAACACTGTTGCTGGGGAAACTTTTGGCTAGTGGAGCAGAATTGTAACACTGTTGCTGGGGAAACTTTTCCCTAGTGGAGCAGAACTGTAACACTGTTGCTGGGGAAACTTTTGGCTAGTGGAGCAAAGTTGTTCTTATATTGGGGGAACCATTCCCTCCCTGGAGCATAGCTATAAGCTGCTACACTTACAGTGACTGTGGTATCCCTTGGCTTCTAACTGCCAGGATACTTTTCCATCTGAGCTGCAATACTTACAGTTAGATCCTAGATCTTTTTTATTTTTCTTAATTTTCATAGAAAGTATTTTCATTATAGTCTTTCTCCTCCCCCAAGTCCTCACATATCCTCCCTACCTCCTGACAAACCCAACTTCATGTTCCTTCTCTCTTTCTCTCAAAACAATGAAAAAAAATCACCAAAAATACAAAAAAAAGAATCAAACAACAAACAAAAAAGAATACACACAAACAACAACAACCAACCAACAACAAACAAACCAACCAACCATGGAGCCCTTTTGTGTTGGTTCACTGATCCTAAGCATGGGACCTTCCCCAGGGTGGGCTGATACCCAGCGTCACTCCACTGGACAAAAATAGTTTTCCTTCTCCCAGCAGGTATCAGTTACAAATGGCTCCTTGGTTAAGGGTGTGTCCCCAAATTCAAAAGAAATTTACTTTTAATCCGCCATGAGAAAATGTTTTCTCAAAGTAAATGCTAAATTTATTTAAAATAAATATTCACAAATTTTCATGTAAAAGTTGTTAAGTTAGGTTATCTTTAGAGGGTATTTTCTGGTGCCTTCCACCAAGAAATTAGAGCCTCTGTCTCTCTCTCTCTCATCTTCCTTTTCCCACAGTCCCCTTTCATCTCCTCCTTCCTGTCTTATATTCACAGTTCCACATTTTAGAGCCAAATCTGGGTTCAAAATAGGTGACTAAAAGGCCTGGTGAGGTGGTTCAGTGGGTAAAGATGCTTTCTGCCAATCCTGAGGGCCTGTTTCAATCCCTGGAACTCACATGGTGGCAGTAGAGAACTGGTTCCACAACACTGTCCTCTGACCTCCATATTCACACCATGGGTGTATCCACGCATGCAAACAGAAAAAAAGAAATGTTTTTATACACATGTAATATGATTTAGAATGAAACAGTTTAGACTGACATCAAGCTCCAATGTGTCATGGGACATACGATTACAGAAATGGTCATGGGACAAATGACTCCAAGAGCTCAAGTGCCAAGTGCAAACTTTAAGGGAAAACCTTCATTTCTTTACCCATAGGATTTCAGAAATGTTCAGAGTAAGAGTCATGCAGTTTGCAGGGCGTTGGTGGTGCACACCTTTAATCCCAGCACTCGGGAGGCAGAGGCAGGTGGATCTCTGTGAGTTCGAGGCCAGCCTGGGCTACAGAGCGAGATCCAAGAAAGGCACAAAGCTACACAGAGAAACCCTGTCTTGAAAAAAGAAAAAAAAATCATGCAGTTCATGCTGGCTCTAAAGTTTCCCTGAATCCTCATTGTAGACAGCTTTTGTCTGGTGTTACAGCCCATGGGCCAGTTAACTACCAAGGTGATTGTATAACTCATACTAATTCTTATCTGTCCATATATCATCCTCTGTTATCCAAAAGTGTTGTGGAATATTAAGATGGGTTACATTCATTTAGGCTGTGGAATATTTGTTTAATGGTGCAAAGGTGTGTTGCAGTCTTTTATATTGCCTTTGTTTAACTCTGTAAAGCTGTATTACTTTGCCTACCTAAAACACCTGATTGGTTTAATAAAGACCTTAATGGTCAATAGCTATGTAGGAGAGGGATAGGCTTGGCTGCCGAGCAGAAAGAATAAATAGGAGGGGAAATCTAGGTTCAAAAGAAAAGGGAAGTGAGAAAAGGAGGAGAGGAGGAAGCCAGGGGCCAGCCACCCAGTCATATAACCAGCCACAGAGTAAGAAGGGAAGAAAAGTATATAGAATAGAGAAAGGTAACAGCCCAGAGGCAAAAGGCAGACAGGATAATTTAAGAAAACCTAGCTAGAAATAAGCCAAGCTAAGGCCAGGCATTCATAAAAATAAGTCTCTGTGTGTTTATTTGGTGCTGGGTGGCAGGCCTCCAAAGATATATATATATATATATATATATATATATATATATATATATATATATATATATATATATATATTCATTCAACTACACAAAAGGATGCTCATGGGGAAAGTAAGCATGATATATGGTTGTACTTTAAGAAATAAGAATATCTCCTGATAGAGAACATCATGAGCTGTAGACTCACAGACAAGGTTTAGATATCAGCTATCATATTGTGTCATGAATGGTTGCCATGACAGTTTTCTTAAGTCATACATTTCCCCTACCTATGATCCTAAAATCATTACATCTGAAGGTTTAACAAAGTCCATTTTTTGATTCTGCTATAATTCCAGGACTTTTAAACAATTTTCTATCCTATGTGGCTTGCTTTTTAAATAAAAAATTTAGCTTACAAAATCTTGTACTCATGATCTATGGATAACTGCACAAGACCTGCATAAGGTCGAGCCAACAAGATCAGTCAGAATGCCTATAGCAGTACTAAATGGATCTGGTGGATTACAAAATGAAAGAGAGAAATATAGGGAATATGGAGGGGGAGAAAGAAAAGTTAGGGATTGTCTAGAAGGAATGGGAAGAAGGAACTGGGGGTGGGTTTCATCAAGATACATTGTATACATGGACAAAAATCTTCAAAGAATGAATAAAAGATGTTCTAAAATTATTTTAAGTCAAAATTTTCATATATAACCAGAATGTTAACAAGTTATTTTTTAAAGATATAGATGTAAATAAACAAGGATAAACAAGCAAATCATGAAAAAAATATATACAGAAGAAATCTGTCCTAGATAGCAAGAACTATTATAAGTGATGTTATTAACCTACAATAATGTGTTATCCTAACAAAAGGGGAAAGTGTCACTGAACTAGGAAGTGTATGTACAATTCTGTATCTGAATATGGCAACATTTTAGTGGAAAGTTCTGGAATTTTTAGCTTTCTACAAGGATGTTGTAATAATAACAGTACAATAATGTCATTCTCTATAGATGAAAATGAAATTCATAACTTAAAACATTTAAAAATATAATAATAAAAAGCAAAACAATATCTTAGACATTCAGGAAAGAAAGGTTTTGGGTTTTTTTTTTACAAAATAAAAAATGCATAAATCATACTTTAAAAGTTAAATTGACTACAGCAAGAGTTGGGGAAGCTTGAAAAATTGAAGGAAACAAACAACAAAAATGGAAATTATTGGCTACAAAATACAGGTCTGGTGAGATAAATCATAAAGTGCTCACTGTACAAGCACAAAGACATGGGTTTGATCCTGCATTAAGTAAATTTTTTAAACTGAAATAAATAAAAGCCAGGTGTGGTGGCATGCCCTGCCTGGTAATCTCAGCAGTGGCAAGGGGTAGACAGGAAGATCTTAGAGCTCCTTCGTCAGCCAACTGACCCTAATTGATGAGCCCTACTTCCAGTGAGAGAGCCAGTCAAAAAATGAGGCATGACACCTGGGGTTGTCCCCTGGCCTGCATACACTCACATCATGAACTCAAGAGACATTAGATTCTAGATGCCAATCCCAGGAGTGTTTAAGTTAAAGTCAATTTCTATTTTCTGAATTTCTCTTGTGTAGCCTTCAGCTTAGTGATTCAACAACCTTAAGTCATTATCTCCTAATGGCTTCTATTTCCAATTACATTTGAGTTATATATTTTATGAGAAAGTTATAAAGCCTCCATCTTAGTGGAGATGGCTCCACACTAGAGCCAAACCGTTGGCTGTGGAGATGCTGTGGAACAACACAGTCATCAAGGTAAGTATCTAAATAGAGTTAGATCATTCAGAATGTGTCCCTGAACCTCAAAGTGAGGTTAGTTCTACCAAAGGCTGAAGGTGGCTGTCAATTCAGGATGTAGGGGATGCTAGTGATAAAATCACAGTGTCCTTATACACTGTTAATATGTTGTGATAAGGGATGCTTGAAGACATATTCAAATAAAAGGAAGTAGATTATCTATAACATAATAGAAGTAGAATTAATGAAAAATGGCCATACAGATATTAGTAAGTGATATGACCTGAATTTGAACCCTAGATCTGTCAAATTTGTCCTTGTTGTTCATGTCTCTACTTTATAGTTTGCCAAGGTCCTTTGAGGAACAAAAGCCACTAATCCAAACCACCATTGTGTTGGGACATGTGTGACTCCCAGAACCTAAGTGAAATAGAATCCAAAGCTTTAAATTTCAAGGCTAGTAAACTGTAAATTAATCACATTGGCTTTGTTTTGTTTTTGTTTTACTTTCTAGATTGTAATACTGATGTCAGCCAAAATCAAGAGCATTTTTTTTTCTGTGCTGAAAAAAAATCTGGCTCATTCTCCTTCCCATGAGGTGGATGCAATTTGGATTGTGTGGAAAATGCACACAACAGGGATTATAGCTGGATGTTGTAGTTTGTGCCTGTAATCTTAGCAGTTGGGAGGAGGACTGTGAGTATAAAATATCAAACTGAGTATGTTTGTGTATGCCTCTAATCCTGAGACTTGGAGGTGAAGGTAGGAAAATCAGTAGTTAAAACCAGACTTGGCTATGTAGGTTGTTGCAAGCCATCCTACAGGACATAAGACACTGTGTTGAGAGAGAGAGAGAGAGAGAGAGAGAGAGAGAGAGAGAGAGAGAGATCTGGAAACAGCTTTGGAAGAATGACCATAGAAGCTGCAGAATCCAAGAATGTCTAAGTAAATATATTTATTCATCCAGATCTAGAACCTGCTAGTGGGTTAACAGCCATGGGAGAAGGGTTGGAACAGATGCCCAGCTTTCTCATGCACAGAGCCAGGACAGAAGGGTTGCATTCCATTCTCGCCTGAGTTCTCAAGTGAAGTTCTCACTCTGTGGTGGTTTGAGGCTAAGTGTTCAGGTTCTCTCAGAATCATTTCCATCAGGAGGTATTCCTGATTCCACAGAATTAGGAGGTGAAGAAGTTGCCTAGAAAATGAGACATCAGTTCTCAATAAAAGGTTCATCATCACCCCTGTCCACACCATCCTTCCTTATTGCTACCATGATCACTACTACAGATCCACAGATATTCTTTCACTGATGACTACCCTGTTAAACACTGAACAATAGTTATATGCATATGAATCAGGAGACAAACCAAACATTTTTATTTCTTTTCTATGGGTTGCTGCTATGTAGGTGGTTTCAGAACTGAATATGGAGATTTTGCAAAGGAAAGTCAATAAAAATCAAATGCATAACCTATCCAAAGTGTTTCTGGTCATGCTTGCCCCTGTTGAACTGCATACCTTCACTGTGGACTTTGTCTGAACACACAGCATGCTGCTGCCACACCACAAAACACCAGTGGGTGTTGCTCAGGTTGTATACTCTTTGTATGGTATGAATGGCAGCAACCTCGATTCATAACAGCATACTAGTGTAACTACAGATAGCAAATACCTGTAATTTTTTTCTATAATTCTTCCTTAGCATGTAAGCATCAAATTAGCATATATTTGGGTTGCTTTATGTCAGAGTGTTTGATTTTAAAAGTTGCTGTTTGTTGACTTATTTCAAAAAACATTGTTGAATGAATTTTGACTCAGGATTAAAACAGAATTTTCAGCAGTTTTCAAAATAGCTGTAAACATACTAAACATATTTCTGTCATTTTGTACTATATGTTAATACAAAACACTATTCTCAGGCCTAACAATAATAAAATCAGAATATTAATCAATTCTTAGAAAGATGATCTCCATCCTGCAGCATCTAATATATATCTGAGATTTCATTATTATAGTAAACAAGCACATTCATTTCATTAATATGCAAATTTGCTTTGGTCTTTAATAAGTGGTAAAATTACATAGCAACTAATTGTTTTAAATAAATTTATTTATTATTTATTATCAATAAATGTTTGATCTGAATAGCTATTTTGTATACCTGCATATATAGGTCTGTGTAAAGCTTTCTTGGGCAAAAAGAAATTGAAAGGGAAAAATTTAAAGAACCCAAATTAGAAGCTCTAAATATCTAGCAAGAATATGTGACCATCCAGCAAGAATATGTGACCATCCTGAGTCATACAGCTCAAAAGTAAAAACTTATAAAACAATTAAAATTAGTTTAACCATATTAAAATATATATTAATCTATAGCTTGCATTTTCAAATCTGAATCATTTCCAGGCTTACTTCATCTCACACTTTGATCTAATAAATAGTTTCCAGAACCCCACTAATCATAACCATGTATAATCTCTCATTCTGAAAGGCAGAAATAACTTCACACATTGTGGAATTTGCAGATGATAGAACTTGCTCATCATTTCCACAAACTCACCTCTCTTGAACCACAAACATTTCCTAGGCACCACATGGCTGAGATGGAAATGGTGATGGCCAGCTCCAGCAGGGTGAGGATCAGCATTAGAGACACAAGGCCCTAGGGAAATGATGCCTCAGATCAAATCAGTGGAAATATTCAGTGGGAAAAATTGTCAGAAAAAAAAACTGACTGCAAAACCCTCAGAAGGGAATAAAGTGAAATACAAATTAGACAGAAGGTGCAGACACACAAATTCTGAAGAAGAGATCCACTATCAATCCAAAATCATAAAAATATTGTCCCAGGAGAAAGACATATGTTATTTCTAGATTGACCTATGTGAACTAGTCAAGGGAAGAAGAAATCATAGATGAAAATTTTTGACACTATCAATATAATAAATTACAGAAATTAATACACAGTTTAGCAAAATGAACAAAAAAATGATCCCTCCATGGTTCCACCAAGAGGATTTCAGAGGGGAAGGGTAGGCATTTCCACTAGGTCAAAGACCAAACTATAATGCTAGGAAAACCATAAGACATTACTGCAGAAGTTACCTTTCTATTATTGCTGAGCACCTAGAAGAAATACATAATCAAATTTTTATGAAGTGGAATTTTAAATTTCCACTTAATCCGGAAAAAATAGACTCAGATGAATATAAATTTAGGTGATTAAAAATACAATAAAGGAGCTGGAGAGATGGCTTAATGGTTAAGAGCATTGACTGCTCTTCCAGAGGTCCTGAGTTCAATTCCCAACAACCACATGGTGGCTCACAACCACTTGTAATGAGATCTGGTGGCCTCTTCTGGCCTTCAGGGATACATAATAAAAATAAATAATTTTTTTTAAAAAAATACAATAAAGGAAGGACTAGAGAGATGGCTCAGCAGTTAAGGGCATCTGTGGCTCTTACAGAGGACCTGGGTTCAGTTCCCAACACCAATATGGTTTGTCATAACCATCTGTAACTCAAGTTCCAGGAGATCTAATGCCATATTCTGACTTCCTTAGGCACCAGACATGCACACAATGCACATACATACATAATGCAAGGAACATAGGCAACATAGTCACATAGTCACACAATCTAGCCCATATATTTATATACATACGTATACATATATATGGGCTAGATTTAGATAGATAGATAGATAGATAGATAGATAGATAGATAGATAGACAGACAGACAGGTGGGTGGATGAATGGATGGATGGATGGATGGACAAACAGACAGATAGATAAAATAGATGTGGCTTAGTTAATAGAGTGTGTTCCTAATACGACCAAACATTCCAGACTGCAGAATAAGCTGTGTGTCTCTGAAGTTTGTTTCATCAAACAAAGGTATGTGAAATAAATTGTTTAATGTATTCTCTCTGGAGAGTATAATAAATAGTAGTAATAATAATACAACATGATAGTTAAGCCCTGTTTTTATTACTTATCAAATATTAACATATTGAGTTTTATACCAATCCATTAGATGGGTGCTACTCATTATTATCTTTACTTCAAAGATAAGAAAATTAAAATATAGACAGTTTATCTAATGTGCCCTTCATTACAAAACTAATACAGAGCAAAGCCAACATTCAAGTTAACATAGTACATAACACACTGTTTTTCTGTGTATTTTGCATGGTTTGAAATATGTTATTAGCAATTTAAAAACCTACATTTGATGAGGAACTCAGGTAAATGCATAAGTCAGGTGACTGTGAAGACTGGCAACTCTTGAAAGCCTGGGTATTGATTGCCAAATGTACAGAGAGGAAAGCAGTCCCAACAAATGCAATTGTAGTACTGGCAATGTTCATCCCAAAGTTGTTTTGCATCTAAAATAAAAAAAAATAGTTCATTAATATATGTAGAACATTCTTCAACACCTTGGCAATATTCCATTTAAAGAAGTATCTATTTACACACCCAAGAGCATTCTAGATGCAGCACAAGCTCCTATGAGCAAAGATTCCCCCTTGGTACAATCTAGCAATAAAGACAAAGAGATTGGGGTACACAGCTCAGTTGGTAGAACACTTGCCTAATATGCATGAAGCCCTGGGATCAATCTTTAGTACTGCATAATCTGGGTGTTGTTGAGGATGCCTGTAATACCAGTATTCTATGATAGCAGAAATTAAAATTCAAAGCTGCCCTATAATGTATGAATTTTAATGTATCAATTTTAAAAAGAAAATACACTAGCATATAAATTATGCCATATTTTTAAGTAATGAAGTATTGAGGTTAATAGAATGGTATAAGAAGAATGGAAATCTAGTGAAAGGAGTGGAGGTTTGTAACATTAAGTAATAATAACATACAGAGTCAGGGATATATAATTGAGCATTTCCCCAGGTGGTCCAGAGGAAGTCTGGGTAAAGAAGACAGGTCAAAGTCCCTGAGGCCACAGTGTCCCCAGGATACAAGGGAGCCAAGGTGGATAAGATTAGGAAACTAAGTCAAAATTAATAGAGAGATGTATTATATAAAGCCCTGTAATTCATGGGGAAAAAAGTCTTGAGTTCTAATTCTGAGAAAAATACAAAATTGTTAGAGGATTTTGAGCAAAGAGGTGACAAATAAATAGCCTAAAAAGGGTCACTTTGTTTTTGTTGAGAACAGGAAGAATCAGGCTCACAAATGGAAGCAGAGAGCCCACTTAAGAGACTACCTGGAATGCCATCAGAGGAAAAATGAGGTCAAACACAAGCTTAACTTGATGATGGAGCCCATGTGATTTGCTGAGATATTAGCTTCAGGAATGGGGAAAAAAGATTGGGATATGCTCATATTGTCAGCCTAAGAATCTGGAAAGATGAAATTTCCATCAGCTGACATGAAGATGAGATGTCACAGAATAGGTTCCAGGGATAGTTTAAGTTGGGTTTCAGACCTTTCAGACTTCTTCTAAGTGAAAGCAAAGTCGATGATTTTTCTCCTGCTGCTCAGGAGAAAAATCTTGGCAAGAACATGTATTTCAGGAGTGTGACCATACAGGTGTCATTTGAAGCAATGAAAATGGCTGAAATCATTGAAGTAAATATGGACTGAGCAGGGTTTCTGTAGACAAATTGCTAAAAGGTCTTATTAAATTAAAAAAAAAAAACTGAAGTCAGATATTGGGATTAAAACCTGAGAGATCAGAGGAATAGGTAAAGCCATAAGCCAAACTCACCTTACCAACTGTCAGTTTCCAAAGAGACCTACTTCCTGTTTACCCAGCCTATATGCCTTTCTGTTCTGCTATCTCATTTGCGCTCTCTGTTCAGCAACATCACTTCCTCTTCCTGCCCAGCTCTGTCACTTCCTGTCTGTCTATACAGACCTCCAAACATTTATAGTTAACTAGTGTTGGAATTTCAGGCATGTGCTACCACGCCTGGCTCTGTTCCCAGGGTAGCCTTGAACTCACAGAGATCCAGACAGATCCCTGCATCCTGAATGATAGGATTAAAGGCATGTGCTACCATTGCCTGACTTCAATATTTAATATAGTGGCTGGCTTTTCCCTCTGATCTCCAGGCAAGCTTTTTTATTAAAGGACAAATAAAATATCATCACAGGTAGCTGCCAAAGATAGGCACATTGAGCACCCACACTAAGCAGTCTAAAGAAAAGGAACGGGAAAGAAGACTGTAAAGGACAGAGGAACTATTCAGATGTGCTGGAGCCCAGGAGAAAAAAAATATCAGGAGAGGTGGTGAGCTAAATGCTGCCCATAGGTAAAGTCAGATGACAAGAACTGAACACTGCTTTAGCAACCTGGGCACTTTCAATAGCAGAGAAGTTACAGAGGACAGGAAGTAAAGAAAGAACTGGGAAGGTTTAACTGCAGCAGAACAGACAAGAATTGGAGACAGAGTGTAAAATGGAGTTTAGGGCCAGGCAATGGTGGTATACGCCTTTAATCCCAGCACTTTGGAGGCAGAGACAGGCAGATCTCTGTGAGTTCGAGGCCAGCCAGGTCTATAGAGCAAGTTCCAGGACAGCCAAGTCTACACAGAGAGACCTTGTCTTGAAAAAACAAAAACAACAACAACAACAACAACAACAACAAAAAAGAGTTTAGGCACAAACAGAAGCATAAACTGCACCTGGCTATCAGGAAAATGTGGGCAGGTTTTTCTTTGGGCTGCCAGCTCACAAAAATCGACATGGAGACTTATTACTAATTATGAAAGCTCAGCCTATATCTTGTCTCACTAGCTCTTATAACTTAAATTAACCCATTTCTATTAATTTACTTTCTTCCTTGTGGCTTTATTACCTTTACTCTGTACTGTCCATGCTGCTTTCCTGCTTCCTGTGTCTAGCTGGCAACTCAGCTCTTCTCCTTCTTCCCAGCATCCCCTCTGCCCTGAAAATCCTGCTTTGCTGCTGACCATTCATTCAGCTTCTTATTAAATCAATCTCAGTGGCACATCTTCACAGTGTACAAAATGATTATTCCACAACAGGAAAAAATAATGCCAAGATGAGATAGATAGATGATAAATAGATAGATAGATACATAGATAGATATAGAGATGATAGATATATAGACAGACAGATGATAGTAATGTGCTTATATGCTAATTTAAAGGACTTAACGGGGACAAATTGGGGTGATAAATTTATATAGCAGAAAAGGACATGGTCTAGAACACCCAAGTAGAAGGATTAACTTTAAAGAGTTCCTCCACAGTAAAAGGCTGGAGGAAAACATACACTGGAGCAGATCTAGCATGTGTGTGAGCCGTGCGCGCGCACATGCATACGCACACACACACACACACACACAGGTGTTACAGGGTGTGTGTCTGAAAGTCTCTCCATGACTTCCGGTTTCTCAGAACAGGGAGCAAGCCCATCATCATGGAGTGGGGATGAGAGAAAAAGACAGGTGTTTGTGAATGAAATATTATGATGAAACAGCCGTGACAGGACAAGGGAAAACAGAGCAGATGGGGTTAAATGGCTAGGTAACTCAGAGAACACACACAGAGAGTTAGTAACTTTGTAATGAATAATTAAAAAGGCCAAGCAATGGGGGCTCATGTCTTTAATCACAGCATTCAAGAGTCAGAGGCAGGCAGATCTTTGTGAGTTTGATGCCAGGCTGATCTACAGAGCTAGTTCCAAGACAGCCAGGAGTACACAGAGAAACCCTGTCTCAAAAGAAAGAAAGGAAGAAAGGAAGGAAGGGAAGGAGGGAGGGAGGGAGGGAGGGAAGGAGGAAGGAAGGAAGGAAGAAGAAAGGAAAAAAGGAAGAAAGGAAGAAAGGAAGAAAGAAAGAAAGAAAGAAAGAAAGAAAGAAAGAAAGAAAGAAAGAAAGAAAGAAAGAAAGAAAGAAAGAAAAGGATTAAAAGAATAGAAAGTTTTGCTTTCAGTGTGGGATGTAGTAGTGAAAGACCATTCACTAAAAATACTTCGTTAAACCTAACAACACACAAAAATTATGGAGCCTGCTTCTAAGCTTCAGATTCACTGGCTGTTTAGAATAACAATTCCAGATATGAGTATTCATGGTTTATCCGATTTCCTTTATTGTCTACTACTGAATGTTGGAAGAAAGCTGACTGTGTGTGTGTGTGAATTAAATGAGACTTGGTTCCTCAGCTGGATTCACCAGCCTCTGCTTTCCTACTGTTGAGTAGTTTCTTTCTACTCCTCAGGTTACAGAGAAAAAGAGGAAGAATTGACACTCACCAGCATTCTTGTGGGTTTTCTCCCTGCTGCAACAGTCAAGGATCCTGAGCTGATAAACTGTTTAAAATAGGAAGTAAGACAGACAAAGGGACATTTAGTCTTGACCACTTTCTCCTCAGCACCCCCTTGACAGTAGTTATCTAACAGAAGTCACACAAATTTACACAAGTGTATCTCACATTACTCATTATTTTATATAACTAAAATTTTAACATACTTCGTATTCTAAGTAAATTCATAATTTCATTTTGTTTATGTCTAGCTTTTAACAGGTTTATATGTGGATATAAATAATGATTACTATGGTCATGCTCTTGTTTATGTTAATATAAATGATATATATTTTTAAAACTCTTGTATCACTACCCATGCATCTGATTTATCTGTCTAGATGCTTCAAAAGAGAATTTATAAATCTAAATGGCCATCTCTGTATTCTCTAGTTTTTAAATTACTGTTTTAATGTGTTGTTATTTCCATGACTCTAATTTTGGTAAATAGAATTTTCTATATATTTATGATTATCTAAACCATATTTTAAATTGGTAAGATTTTAGAATCCTTTACCAAGTTACCAAATGTTGGAGAATAAAGGCTTGCTAAATAAAATTCAACTATTGAATTCTGAAAGTCAATGAAATGATTCCTAATGATAGTCTACTATACTCATAGATTGGTGCCTAGTCCAATTGTCATCAGAGAGGCATCATCCAGCAACTGATGGGAGCAGGCGCAGAGACCCACAGCCAAACACTAGCTACAGCCAGAGGAACCCTGCAGAAGAGGGTTGGGGGGAGGGTTGTAGGAGCCAGAGGGGTCATGGACACTAGAAAAACACGTCCTACAGAATCAATGAAGCAGGGCTCATGAGGCTCACAGAGCCTGAAGCTGCAATCACAGAACCTGCATGGGTCTGAGCTAGCTCCTCTGCATATATATCTTGTAGCTTGGTGTTCTTGTGGGACTCCTAACAGTGGGAGTGTGGTGTCTCTGACTCTTTTATCTGTGCTGGGCCCCTTTTCCTCCTACTGGGTTGCCTCATCCAGCCTTGATATGAGGTTTTGTACCTAGTCTTATTGTAACTTGCTATAACATGTTCAGATGATATCCCTGGGAGGCCTGCACTTTTTTTTAAAGGGAAATGGAGGAGGAGTGAATCTTGGTGGAGCAGGGGACACTGTGAGAAATGGAGGGAGGGGAAACTGTGGTTGGGATATAATGTATGAAAAAAGAATAAAAAAGAAAATGCAGGAACAGGCTTTGAGCTCTGCCTCAGATAAAAAGAGATTATCACAGGTCTTCCTGTCACTGTACTTCGTAAAAGAGCACCTTTGTTTTCAATACCAGCTTCATCTCATGGGCAGATGACTAAGTGTTTCTTCACCTCAGCTTCTTTCCCCATCTATCATCATATCCCCATGTTAACATCACCTACTAGTGTGGTGCTAGAATGATTGATACAAAAATGGGAGTACCTATTTGCCCAGGATACAAAAAGCATCCAAATTAACAATAATACATAGCTCTCATTTAGTTCCAGAGATTCCCAAAAGAAGATCCTTTTGCTATTTCTGACAGCCTAATAAGGAAACGGAGGGCAAAATTTCACATTTAATCTCTAGTGCCACATCCTTGATAGGACTCTAGAAGATGAAGCAATAGAAAGAAAGCACTGTAATGTGGGCACACAGCAGGCATGTTCACGGTAGGGAGGGCTTGGACCAGAGTTGTTGACTACAGGCAAGGGCAGATAAGGAGAATGGGTCATGTGCCTTGGACTTACCCTGAAAGTTTCTCTGACCCAGAGAGAAGCTTCTAGAATTGGAATCAATGACCCAATCTTTTGGTGATGCTCTCTGATCCCTTCCCTTTTTAAATTTTATTTTATGTGTGTGAGTGTTTTGCCTGCATGTATGTCTATACACATATGTGCAGTGCTTGTAGAGGTCAGAAGAGGGCATCAGATCTAGAACTGGAGTTACAGACGTGGGTGCTGGGAATCGAAGCTGGGTCCTCTGGAACAACAGCCAGTGCTCTTAACTGTTAGGTCATCCCTCTGGCTCCCTTCTATTTTAAAACAAACTAATCTCACTTTCTGAGAAAATAAAACTTGGTGCTTCTTCCTTTCTATCTTTTCTAAAATTCAGAACAGAAACTCTTCATTTGGGTTGTCAAGATTTATTATGCAGAACAATTCAGGAATATTTCAGAGTTTAGCTCTTCCATCAAAAAAAATTTATATTAACTATCTCACAATTTTAGGAATGTCCAGTCCACAGTACATGCTTCACATCGTGAACTGAAAATGCACACACTTTTATCGAACTGAGAACTGATACCAGCCCTCAGTCTACTTTTATGACGCGCATAGTCTGTTGTTGTCTTTTGTCCCTCCTCACTCCCTTAAGACCTCTTTTCTCCTCCCTTGGTCTCTATTCTAGTTTCACAACTTATGCCCATACACACACATATTTAGGCACATATATAAAAATTAAAATCTAGGCACTGCATAGAAGAGAAAACATACAGAATTTATATTCCTGAGTCTAGAAAGCTTTGAAGATATGGGATTCTGTACATGCGTGCACGTGTGTGTGTGTGTGTGTGTGTGTGTGTGTACATATCCAAGAACTCTAAGTCCCACCCAGGAGATAGAACTGGCCATGCCCATCATGCCCATCAATGACTTGGTGCAGGAAGGAAGGGCTTGGACCTGTCTCAGCTGAATGGACCAGGCTCTGCTGACTCCCCATAGGAGACCTTGCCTTGGAGGAAGTGGGAATAGGGGGAGTTGATTGGGGGGAAAGGTGGGGGGTGGGAGGAGGGAGGACAGGGGTATCTGTTGTTGATATGTAAAATGAATAGAAAATACCTTAATAAAAAATTCATGAATGGATAAATAAAATGTGTTACATATGCATAACGGAATTTTATTTGGCCATAAAGAAATGTGAAGCCATAACTTGCATAGGAAAATGGATGGAACTGGAAATTGTTATACAAAGTGAAGTGGTTCCTACAAAATAGAAAGAAAAAGTGATTTTGCCTACTTTTGTCAGAAATTATAAATCAAAACCACAGCCGCTAATCTTCAAAGAACACTTTCATATTGCAGCACACCAGCTGTGCAGGATAAGAAATCATTTGTGGCCGAGGGAATGGATACTCACAAACACAGCACCCCAGAATGGATAGCCTGTGTAGAAGGTGAAGAAGAAAAAATGTCTGAAGTGGTGAGACAAATATTGTAAACAACCCAAAAATACACCCAGAGCCAGAATCAGTATTCCATTCAGGATTTGGATGGCCTGTAAAAAGAAGAAAAAAAAGATAAAAGGCATACTACTTTTTTATTTTCCGCAGAAAAGAGCAGATACCTATAGCTTTAAATGGTTAAAATGCGAAGCCTAAATTAACCAAGCAAGATCTTGTTCTAAGAAGATTTTGTTTAGAACCATGTAGGACAAAGGAAAACAGATGTTAAATTTTTACTTTAAAATTGTTTATTTACAATATAGAATATGGCCATCATTGATGACACAGGCCTGCAATCTCAGCAACTTGGGAGAATGAGGCAGAAGCATCTGTCTGAGCTACAAAATGAGTTCAAGTCCAACCTGTGTGATTTAGTAAGACCCTGTCTAAAAATGCACAAAGGGGTGGTGCTGTAGCTCAGTAATAGAGTGGTTTCCTGGCATGCATGAGGACCACAGGGAAGGGAAAGAGGGGAAGGAAGGAGAGAGGCAGGAAGGACGGGAAGGGGAAGGAAAGAGGGAGGTAGGGGAGGGAAGGGAAAGTGGAAAGGGAGGAGAAGGAAAGAGGGAGGGAGGAAGGAAGGAAGGGAGAGAGGGAAGGGAGGGAAAGGGAGGGGAGGGGAGGGGAGGGGAGGGACTTCACAGAACTCAACCTCCTGATATGAGTGGTCAGAAAGCACCAAGAAACAATGAATAGTCTTAGAATAAACTCTCCAGGGTTTGCTAGGACACTCTACCCTATGAGAGACTGAGTCTCCATTTCTGTTCCTCAGGTCTCCATGGCCCTATCTTGTCTTCAATGACTTAGTGAGAAATAACTCAGCAAGTTCAGAGGGAATCCATGTAATCTTTTGTTCCTTCTTGTACAAACCGACTTTGTGACAGAGGCTGACTTACCCCCAGAGCTTGCAGTGCTCCTCTTTGAACATCACGTGATACATCCAGGAGCTGATAACCAGAACCATCAGTCTCCTCTTGGTTCATGTGACCTGCTGAGGTTCCCAGTCCTGCATTATCCAATCCCTGGGAGGCCATTTGGGGCTGCTTGTGGCTGTCCTGGAAAAGAACTCAAAAGCTTGATGCTCCCTTCTATCAGTTTCTAGTAATATTTTTAGTGTAACAGGAAATTTCTGTTTTGTTCATTCATCATGATTACTGTCCCGAGTGTCAGGATTCATAACCTGCTCTGTCCCTTTCCACCCTAGAACTGCTCCCTTCACAAAGCAACCCCTCCCTCTCTGCTACAACTTGGTTTGGATAGTACCTCTCTTTTACCAAACCAAATTCCAACCCATGAGTCAAACTTTCAAGAAACTCCTTTTAGTCCTGGCCCAGTCCGAATGATGAACCATTTCTGCCTGCTCTGGGAATCCACTCAGCAACCCTTTAACATTCCTCAGTCTGAGTTTCAATTTTCAAGGTGTTTGTTTGTGTTTCTCTATGTGCTCATCATCTTTGCTCTATTGTCCCACTGTCTCACACTTGGTACCCAGCTAATACATACTTCAGAAAGAGCCATGTCTAAGGATAATAATAGAAAATCCATCAGCAGGCACTAGGTCTTTTTATGTTGAAAACGCCATAGAATGGACTTGGAGGGAAGAAAATGTAGTTTGACACACACATTGACTTTTTCTTTTTCTTTTAGAAAGAATCAAAGATGAGCTTCTGCCTTCACTTAAAGCAAAGTATGTTCTATAAAATATGGTCAATTAAACTTTTTTGAAAATCAATAAAACATAAGCCTTTTCACAACATATTAAGTAGTTCACCTCCCCAGCTCTAACTGAGTAGCCGAAGTTCTTCTGGGTGTTTTATTCATATCATCTCTCAGGACATCCATTGGAATGGGTATTGTCTTTATGACCCTTTCCATCTTACAGTTTAGATGGGGAAGCTAAGAAATAGAGCATCAAATAACATCCCCCAAGTCCACCAGGCAGGAATCAAAGAGCTGAGGGTCAAAATCTGCCTCTAGTTATCACTACAATCTTCCTCTGAGCCTGTGCAGGAATTGTCTCACCAAAACTCATTCATAGTTCAGGAGTATCCTCTCATAGCCAGAACTGGCCACCAAACTCAGAGGCAGCCTCTTAATATATCAAAGTGTGTGTGTGTGTGTGTGTGTGTGTGTGTGTGTGTGTGTGTGTGTGTGTCTGTGTCTGTGTCTGTGTCTGTGTCTGCATTTTCCAAATAAATAGCTGTATTATGCCAAAAATAATGGCACCCAGGGTAACATCTGCATTCTAAGGGCAGTCATCCATACATCTAAAAATCCAAACCTCTACTGAGCAACTAAATAGAAAGCATTTAGGCATCCCAAGAAGGCCATCAGGAGGCACCATTAGCAGACAGAAAGGAAAGGAGGATTCCTATGGAGTAAGGAGCCTGTAGGATTTACCTTGGAGACTTCAGGCTTTGACAGACTCCTTTCCTTGCAAGTCCATATCACTACAGAAGAGGAATCGGTCTGCCCCTCAAATCCAGCAGTCTCTTCTTCCTCAGGTTTAACGAATCTCTTCCTTATGCAATATCTCAGCAGATCCAGTGCAAGTGTTTCTGCTGGCTGCCTGGAAGGTGTGCTAATCATACCCGTATTTGAGGCTTCCAATGACCCATCCACTTCCCCAAGGCTCACCCATAAAGAAGGAAGCTGGTATCAGGAGCCATCACCCTCTGGCTCTAAGATGTTGCTTCACACATTAATGGAGCAAGAAGTAGAAGCAGAAAATATGGGTAGGTCAGTGGGAAGCTATTGTGGAATGGAGGAAGAATAGGTCTGGCTATGTAATGAAAGGTGAAGCCAGGCAGAATGGAAGGAGGGACATACCAGGGCCACTAAGGGACTGTGTGTACATATATTATGGTTACTATATATCAACTGCTGCTTGCTGTTCAATTTGCTTCATGGGCATCTATTTCTTCTATCCTCAGGACAACCCACAACCTAGATAACACTCCTGAGCCAATGGGATGGAAGATAAAACTAGCATAGAAAAGATAACCAGATTTAACCAGCTACATTTGTCCATTGCCTGATAATATAAGGGAATACCACTGACTGGGGTGAGATATAAAGAATAAAAGTTTATTTGCCTCATGGTCATAGAAGCTGATAAGTCTAGTGTCAGAACATTGGCACCTGCTGGGGTCCTTCATGCCATGTCATAACAGAATAAGAGCGAGGGAGAATACATGAAAGAAAACAGAGGATAGGTGCTCAGAATGGATCATCTAAGACCAGCTGGAAAATGAAATATAACTGAGTCCTTCCATGAGGTACCTTAGAAGCTTAACTTGGAATACAGATCCTGAATATGGGATTCAACATTCCACGGTCTGAGGCCCTGGGCTGGATGAAAAGTAAAAAGTGCTGAGCGCCAGCATTCACCTCTCTCTGCTTCCTGACTGCAGAGAGTGAGAGCAGCCTGGTGTCAGCTGGAGCAGCCCTTGTCATCACACCTCCTTTGGCATTTGACCTCCAAATTGTGGACAGAGACAGAACTTTCCTTTCCTGAGGTGATCTTATCTGGTATTTTGTCACAGCAATAAGAATAACTAACAGACTCCAAACTCTGTCCTCTATTAGGACATACTTCTGTTTATACCTCACTCCCATGATGCTGCTGATCATGGCATTAGCCATGTCTCATGATCTGGTTGTGCTAGGATGAATGATGGTCCTCCAGTGCCTTGCCTTGACTCCCCCTACCCCTTTTGGGAACCATCTGAGGCTCTGGAGCTCTCGGGTTGGGGCCCTGTGCCTGCAACCCTCCAAGGCTAGAATTCAGGTGGTTTCTGTATGGTGGGAATGGTTTGTCCCCCACAGTCTGGCCTCCTTGAGGGCTTTATGCCTAGCCGTTTATGCCTAGGCCTCCATAATGTCTGCAACATTCTTCTAAAATGGCATCATAGCTCTTGCATCTTACACACCTGGAGAATTGGTGATCTATGGGCTGTACTAAGGTTCACAGCTTGCACCTTCTCTGAAGCAGGCTAACCCACACCTCGGCTTACTTGAGCCATGGATGAAACATCTGAGCAGTACTGTTCTAGAATATTAGGAGTGGAGTTCTAGGGGCTATGTCAGGGAGCACTTGGAGGACAGCCTGTGCCCATCTCCCAAAGCATTCTGTTCTTCTAGAGCTCCAGGCTTGAAAACGAAGCCTTGAGGAGCTCTCAAATCCTTGGACTTTTCTCTCATTGCCTATGACCCCTCTGTCTATGCTAATCTCGGTCCCTTAACTACACACATGACTTTGTATTCTTCACCTGGCCATTCTGTAAATATTTTCAACTCCTTCCATTTTGGTTTCTTTTTTTTTTTTTAATTACAAATTCCACATTGAGCTCTTTCCTTCTTGAACCTCACTATCTGTTGTTAAAATGATCACATTACATTCTACATTCTATAAAATCCTAGGATACCAACATAACCCCTTTTAATGTAGTTCAAGCTAGCCTCAGACTCACTGTAGAAGCAAGAATGCCCTTGAACTTCTGAGCCTGCTCCCTTTCCAAGTTCTCAGATTATAAGCACGCATCTTCATGCTTGGTTTACATAGTGCTGGGGATGAAAGTCTGGGCTTTGTGCATAGTAGGCAAGCACTCTACCAAATACACCTCCAGTTCATGCATGAAATCTTGCCAACTTTATTGCAGCTATATAAAAAGGATAAATTTGACTCTGGTTTCCAGCTTCTTATTCCTCATTGCTAAGATCTCATCAGAACTGCCTTTTATGTCCATGTTACCACCAATATTCTGAATGATAAGAGAGGGTAAAGTGGGGGGTTTGTGGAAGAGAAAAAGAATAAAAAGTGAGGTCCTAGTCCTGAAAGCCAGATTATAAGTGGGGACAGAGCACATGAAAGAGGAAGAAGGTATGATACCACAACCTAAGGACAGTTTGGGGATGAAAGACTGTGGATATGAGGCAAGCAGAGGCTCAGCAGGAGCTCTGCAGCTAAGGCTGACACCTGAGCCCAGACCCAAGTACAGGGACAGATGGAGAAGTAAACCTGGACAGAAGTCACAAGGGGTTGGTAGAAAGGACAGTGGTAAAGGGCATAACACATTCCCACCCCTACTCCCACTGCACCCATTTACTGTTGTAGTGAAAACCATTGCAGATGGAATATCACAAAAAAAGAAATGGCAAGAACATGATTTGCAGAAAGAAAGAAAGAACATACAGAAGTGTAATAAAATGGATCTAAGATTTTTCTTTGAATTTAGAACTGAAAAGTCATTTTAAAAAGTTCTTGAGGGTTCAGCTGTCTCATTTGTAACCTGAAAATTAGAGCACCCACTACAGTCCTTAGTAAAAGGTTCAAAGGACAGAATGCATGTAAAGCTTTTAAGTCACATGAAGTGGCATTTTATAGGCCAAAATAGGCATCTTTGTATGCATTAAACCAGCACATATTTCTCTAATAGGAAAACAACAGCTGTGGTAATTAAAGAAGGTTAAATAGTTAGTGAAATAAAGGAGGAAGCTGAATTTGTTCCTGGCTCATCCCTAAATGTTCGTGTGCATTTAAGACACATTGCTTTCCTACCTCAGTCTAACCACTGGACTGTGAGATCGAGCATCAGGATAAGACATTTTAGAATCATCCCCCTGAAGCCCAGCACTGTTCATGTTGTACCCTAAGAATGCTGATTGGGAAAAACTGAACTGCCTTGTCTATTAGTCAGCTTTTCTACTGCCGTGATAGACTATAAGAACCATACTTGAAGGAAGACATATTTTGTCTCATGGATTCAGTGACATCAACCTATACTCACCTACCTCTGTGCTTATGGGCTCATGCTCTGAGGGTAGGCTCTGTCTGAGAGGAAAAAAGACAGAAGTACTTGGCGATAAATAATCTCCTAGTCAACTGCCCCCAGAGGATGAGTCCATACCTGCCAACCTGAAAGGAGATGATATCAAATTTGAACAATGAAGCCGTTTGCTTAAATTAAAAACCATGAGTTGAATTTTCTTCTAGTCATCTGAGTATGTTGTCACATTAAATTAGGGTGAGAACATAGCTTTTTAAATTAGGACACTAAGCATATTCAAGTGTCTACAAACAAGAGAATATTTATCTTTCCTGAGAGTTAGCATGTTAAAATCTAAATTAAGCCCAAAGTTTCTATTCTGAGACATTAATATACCTATCACTGTTCATCATTCCTACTGAAAACATTTAGAACATATTTCTATTAGATCAAAACATGTGGGCTAGTAGGATGGATAACCAGATAATGGTTACTACCACCAATCCTGACAACCTGAGTTCCATCCTTGGGACTGCCATTGCTAAAGAAGAGAACCTACTCCCACAGGTTGTCCTCTGCCCTCTACACATGTATCTTGGTATGCATGTACACTCACATACCACAACTTAAAAAAAAAAAAAAACTTTAAATGTTCAAAATTGCCATGAAGGACATATTCTTGAATCTAGGTACAAAACAGAAAACAAAACTTAAATGGATAATATAAATTGTCTACTACATAACTCAAATTCATAAGCCATAGCCATGAGTAAAATTACTAAAGAATACATCTCTATAAGCAGAGCCTTTATTTAATTGGTATACAGGAAAGAGATGTCTAAGGAGAAATGTATTCCAGCATTGTTCTTCTTATTGAAAAGGGGTTTGTTTCCCAGTGAAGTTCACCATGCCAGCACTACTCTCAGCTCCTATTCAGGAGGAAGTAGATTGGTGAACATTTAATAACCCCAACTCTTTGGGTGTCGCTTCAAAGTCAGCCATAAAGAAATTTGAACCCACTTTGGGGTCCTCATCTGTAGACACTGCTGTAAGCCACGCTGACTTCCTAAAGAAAAAGGGAAGAGAGATTCAAAGTTGGAGTTCTTGGTGCCACGTCTTACTGAGTCTAGACTTGGGGTCAAATCATTCTTATCTATACTAAACACCATCATTTTCAATATAATGATTTAGGAGGCAGAGGCAAGAGAATCATTGCAAGTTCAAGGCCAGCCTGGTCTACATAGAGAGTTTCTGGCCAGTAAGTGATTTGAATTTTTGAACGTGAATGAATGGATGTGTATTTGTGTACAACCTTAAAAATCTATGCACTAAAACTCTGATAGTGTATGTCTGTTTGACCAGCCATCATATTAAAGTTTTAGATTTATTTTATGTGTATGAATGTTTTGCCTACAAGTAAGCATGTACACCATGTGCCTGCCTTGGTGCCTAAGGAAGTCAGAAGAGGACTTTGTTTCCCCAGGAACTGGAGATATGGATGGCTGCGAATAATCACATGGGTGCTAGGAATTGAACCAATGTCATCTGCAAAAGAAATAAGTGCTCTTAGTTGCTGAGCCATCTCTCCAGCCCATAGCCATCGTTTTTCTAAGGAAGGTAAGCAAGAAACAAGATAGTAATTACTGTTGCAGAGGAATGCCCATTCATCTCTTGTTAATCTGGAAGACTCTGCAGAAGCCCTAGGCCTGAGGCAACAGGTCAGAACTCCACATTACACCAAAAATTGGTAGTATATAGAAAAGTTGTATGTATTTATGCATGTATATGCATGACTTAATCAAGTTTGGCTTTTATTAGGGGTTCTGATATACCCAAGAATGTCATTAATTCCCTCAACTTTGTTTACCTTAGGAAATAGTTATATGGAAGGTCAGAAATACTAGCAAGGTAAACATATTTTTTGCCACTAAAATCCATACTTAAAGGTGGTAAAGATGATCAATTTTATCTTGTACTTTACTACAGAGAAAGAAACAACAAAAAAAAAAAACCAGAAGTATGATTTGCCATATTAAAAGATATTGCACATTTGCTCTGAGCTCTAAATTCTCTTCTGATATTAAGTATTTTTATATATTAGACAAGGTTATATAAGTTGTCCTGTGGTTTCTACACTTGTCCCCTAAGGGTCTATAACATCCAATGTAAACATTTCTATGACACGGTAAACAGTGCACAAGAATGCTATTGCATTTCATCTCAAAGTTCCTATCGGGCATATGGTGCTATGAAAGATAACGGCCTCCAAAGAGAGAGGCACTGTTAGGAGGCACAGCCTTGTTGGAGGAAGTGTGTCACTGTGCTGGCAGGCTCAGACAGCTGACTTCCTGTTGCCTGCAAGAGGTGGCACACTCAACTCCAGTACCACATCTGCCTGCATGTTACCTTGCTCCCCACCATGATAATGGACTGAGCCTCTAAAACTGTAAGTGAGCCACCTCAAATAAATGTTTTCTTTATAAGAGTTGCCATGGTTACAGTGTCTCTTCACAGCAATAAAAACCTACACTAAGACATTCAGGATCCAATATTAGTTCCATAAAACTGTAAACAAATGCATTTAATCATACAGGTGGACAAGTTCTTCTTCATCCTCTGCAAGTTCATATTAAAGGGGCAGATTGATTTTCCATTCACATTTTAGCCATGCAGTCTCCTCACATGAAATAAAGTTTATCAGGAGAAGTGTACTATAAAGATGACAACAGCAAAATACATTGATGCCATGGGCCAGTGAGATGGCTCAACAGGAAAAGGTGTATGTCAAGAAGTCTTATGGCCTGAGTTCAATGCCCAGACCCCACAGACTGGAAGGAGAACAATTCCCACAAGTTGTCCACTGACCTTCATATAAACACTGTGGCACATACCCCCACACAAAATAATTAAATGAACAAGTAAATGTTACAAAAACTAAATTTCCAGATTCCCAAATTAATATATATATATATATATAAAATTTTATACAAGATATGTATGTCTCAATGTCTAATTCTTCTACTTAATAAAGATGATAAAGTATTTGATTATCTTGATTTGCAGCTGTAAACTACAAAACTGTAAAATAATCTCAGTCCACTAGATTATATATTAGAATCTTTTCACTCCGTAGTGTTTTGATTCTAAAATTAGGTGATATATTTAATTTTTTAAATGAAAGATAAGAGGGTATCTACTGAACTAGTTTATTAATAATAATTTGGGGTTTGTTTGAATTCTTCTCATGGGTAAGTTGGGATACAGCCTCTAAAATCTCTGCCCCTGTGAAAGCAGACCAAAGGAGACAGTCTGGAGGACTCACCGAGAGGCAGAACACTGCAAAGGGATTGTCTGAGGTTCACAATGAGTGTTCCTTGGAATAAAGTGCAGCTCAGTTTCAAAATGGAGAGTGTCCTTTGAGATAACCTAGGAAATCACATGGTTTAGGAGGAGAGTGCCCCAGCAATGGAAGAGCCATGCACAGATGTGAACACAAAACATGAAGCCTCAATTCTGTCAGAAGGTGGTTTCTGTCATTCTCAGGTGCATGTGAAGGTCCAGCCACTGAAGAATGAGACAGGAAAGGAGGACTGTAATAGTGAATTGAATGTACCTTGTGATAGGAGCATCCTAAGACATAGCAATAAACAAACTGCCACTTAAGAGATTGTATAATAATTATCAATGAAAAGCTTTCAATAGTTATCTATGTCTGCCTCTGTCTCTATCTGTGTGTGTGTCTGTCTCTCTCTATTCCTCTCTGTGTGTCTCTCTCTGTGGATCCCTGTTTCTGTCTATTTGTCTATCTCTCTGTCTCTCTGTCATCTCTCTCTGTGTCCCTGTGTGTGTCTTTATGTGTGTCTTTGTGTGTGTCTCTGTACCTCTCTGACTCTGTCTCTGTCTCAGTGTGTGTCTCTATGTTTCTCTATGTCTCTGTCTCTGTCTGTCTGCCTGTCTCTGTCTGTCTCCAGCTCTTTCTATGTACTGATATATGTGAGTGTGTGGGTGTACCCACCCATGTGTGCACATACAGAGGCCAAAGTATGATGTAAGTGTCTTCCTCTGTCATACTCCACGTATCGCCAGTAGAGAGGAACTCTCATTAAACCAAAAGCATACCATTTGGACTCAGCTTGCTGGCCAGCACACCCTCAGCATCCAATGATCTCTGCTCCCCAGTGCTAAGATTGCAGGCCTAAACATCCATGCCTGGCCTTTTACATGGTTTGTGGGCTTCAAACTCAGGTTCTGATATTTGCAGAGAAAGCACTCTTACCCATACGACCATCTCTCTAGCCCTTGGCAGTTTTGTTTTTGTTTTTTGTTTTTGTTTGTTTGGTTGAGTAACAGTTTAGAGTCAAATAACAAAAGTGGTTTAAACCATGTGTTTTGGTGAGAAGTTGGTCTGTCTTGATATTGTAACCTCCACCTTAATCACCCCAGGCCGACTGCGCAAACACCATCTGAAACTGCAGGTGCCTCATTTTTCAAATGCAGGGCCCTATCATAGGTGACTAAGATAATCAGTGAATGGCTCAAAATAATACTATAGTAAAAATATAAATTAAAATCTATAGGAAAACAATGTCTCAGGATGAGAGTACAGTTTCAGATTCATCCCTAGCTGAATAGCCAACAGATACTCAATTCCAATGAAAATCCACTGCCCTGTAGGCATACATCCTATTGGAGCATGGACAGATTTCAGATGACTGGACACTGACTATCATGCATATTGGGAGGATTGATGGTATGGCACATTAGGAGCACTTAAAAAAGTAAAACTGAGCCAGGCAGTGGTGGCGCATGCCTTTAATCCCAGCACTCAGGAGGCAGAGGCAGGTGGATCTCTGTGAGTTTGAGGCCAGCCTGGTCTCCAGAGTGAGTTCCAGGACAGGCGCAAAGCTACACAGAGAAACCCTGTCTCGAAACAAACAAACAAAAAAAAAAAAAAGTAAATCTGTTTGCCAGGGGCTGGGAAGATGGCTAAGTGAGTGAAAATGCATGAGGCTCTTGCAGAGAACCCAAGCTTGGTTCCCAGCACCCATGTCAGGTGGCTCACAATTGTCTATAACTCCAACCTCAGGGGATCAGAAGTCCTCTTTTGGCCTTCACAGGTACCTGGATACAATGCACATATGCATACACAAATACAGATAAAGAAAAATAAAATCTTGCTTAAAAGCTGTTTGCTAAGCTATTGTGAAATAGACTAGAATCTATTCAGATATATGCTACAAACAATTGACCAAATAATCAGGGAGAGGTAAGTTGGGGAGCTGTATGTACTGTACTCATTAGATAATATCAATAGGATCAGGGATGCAGTTTGATTAAAGGACCATAATGTTAACAGTAAACAAATAAGCATAACAGAACATTTAATATTTTATAGACAGTATCATTCTCACCTTTGTCCTGATGCCACAGTCATGAACAGGGTAGACAAAATCATATTGATATGTATGTATTTGAGTTGCAGGACAACCTTGTCCCAGAACTAACTCATCAGCAAAAACATATGGATGGATTCTGTTCTTGGAATTTGTGCTAACAAAGACCATCACCCAGTCTATAGAACAATTTATCACCACTGCAGAAAGATACACATGAGAAAGTGTCAGGTGTGTATTACCTTCAAGAGAGAGCTACTTTTCTGTCAAAGGCAAACAGGGCTTAAATAACCTATGGAAGGTTTTGAGATTACCATTATTTTCAAAATACATCTCTTTAATTACTCTCACATACATAGATGTCTGATACTTCACAGGTGAAAAACATCAATATACAAAGATTACAAAATAAAATTATTTTTTCCTTCTGAAGTATTGTTTGTTTCTTGGCTCTTTTTTGCTCTGTATAGGAGGCCCGCCACCCAGCTCCCAAATAAACCACACACACGAAGGCTTATTATTACTTATGAATGCTCATCCTTAGCTTGGCTTAGTTTCTTGCCACTTTCCTTAAAGTAACCCATCTATTTTTTGCCTCTGGGTTTTTCCCATTCTCTTACTTCTATAAATCTTACTCTTACTCTATGGTTTGCTGGTGCCTGGCCCCTGGAGTCCTCCTCCTTCTCTGGCTGCTAGCACTCTTTTTTCCCTCTCCTCCCAGATTTTTCTTTCTATTTATCCTCTCTGTCTGCCAGCCTCGCCCAATTCTCTCTATTGCCTCAATATTGGCCAGTTCTTTATTAGACCATCAGGTGTTTTAGACAGGCATAGTAACACAGCTTCACAAAGTTAAACAAATGCAACATAAACAAAAGTAACACTACTACTACACTGAAGAACTGAGATTCCACAAACGATGCTATATTCAGCAGTATGTGAAAGGGAATGATGTATTCCCACAATCTTTGGGAGAAGACAAGAAGAAAATAAAGTCCAGAGGAACTCAGAACAGCCTCAGCCTGAGAGGAAGGAGTAAGAAGAGAGAAAACACCCCCCACCTCCAGGTTTGGAAGTGCTGTAAGAGTTTTGTTGTAAAACCCACCCTTAGGTACAACTCACTATTGGCCTCTGCATTGAAATTTTCAGGAAGTCAACCACTTACATTGCTCTTAATGGGTGCATCAGGAGGAGCTTCCCATACTGGATTTTACCACAATGTAAAATATACGTAGTCAATGAGAGTATGGCCACAGAGGCCTCCAAAATCAATGGAGCCTGTGAGTAATTGGCCTTTACAGATCATCCACCATCAAGAAGAAAGGCAAATTTGGGGAAATTCAGGTTTGGAAAAGGCAGGTGTTCTACATCTATGCATCTTTGTGTGTTTAAAATGTTATTCTAATATTCCCTCAATAGGAGAATCAGGAAGATCTTCCTTAAAAGAAAAAATATATCTCAACATCTGAAATTAAAACTGGGTTTGAAAGAGTAAGTAGACTTGGGCATACTGAAAGTCTGTGCTTTCAGCGTCTCTATTGCTACCCATCCCCACATTCCAATCAGCTTGATGCTGCACAGTGGTCCGTCCAACATCTGAGAAACTACTGAGGACCATGTATAGATAACTGTTGGATATATTAACTGAAGCAAATTCTTCCTTGCCCCCAAAACATTAACTACAACCAGGGCACAGATGCCTTACTCACTGCATCCCTGAGAGCCAGAATAGGCCAGTTATCACTTTGTATCTGCTTGTGCCATTAATTTCAGCAATTAACTACTGCACTAATCCAGCTGCACTAGCCTGTCACTGTATATGGTCCTTACTCCTACAAGGCTTCCAGACCAAAGAGATAAGAAACCTGCACATCGGTTCTGAAAGAAACCCCACTCCCAACAGAGGGCAATAGACAAGTCAACTTTGTAAATAATAACAGAGAATTCTGCCTTAGAAAAGCTAGCATTTAGTCAGCTCTTAAAGCTAAGAAATACCTTGATTCCAGGTAAAATGGGGGGAAGATATCAAAATAAACTTGTAACAGGACAAATTTGATTTATTTTTATCTTCTTGGCTTCCTAGGATCATCAAAGATCTGATGTGGGTAACTCACAGAGCAGTACTTTTGTGTGTATGTTTCTGTAGCCAAGGCTAGCCTTGAAACTGCTATGTAGCCAAAGATGGCCTTGAACTCCTGATCTTCAGCTCCCCCTTCCCAAGTCCTAGAATTACAGACTTCTATCACCACCACTAGCCAAGGCAATACTTTTAAAAGAACAAAAAGTGATACCATCAAGTGGAAATATGAAGATTCTGGAAGCAGGAAGGTCAGTGTCAGAATACGATTGATTTCAATACTATCAAGAACAAATAATTACCAGTAGGTTTGAAAAGGCTGAGACACAGGAGCATGGAGTATTTATGTAAATGAGATGCATGACAGAGAAAAGACAAAAACATAGGAGATGTCTGAGAACTTAGACATTTGACAGAAAGAGGAAAATGTCTACTTGGCCTGAAAGTATTTGTATTCCAGAAAATTTATAGCAACATCACAGCTCTGCAGAGAGGAGAGAACCTGCACGGAGAAAAAAAAAAAAAATTTCACACTACCCTTTCAAGGAGGCATTCTCCAAAAGGACCTGCATAGAAGGCAACCCCATGCACAACCCTTTAAAGGAAGTATCTCCAAATGCTCATTTACCTTCGATGTTCCCAGCACAAGGCCAAACCAAGGCAGGAAAGAGAACTAAGACCCCCAAAGCCATAGAGACCTTCATTTAGGCAGACCTCCAGCTCAGAACCAGTATGGAAACAAAGGGGAAGGCGTGTCTGGTTTAAATGATTTTGTCTGGCAGCCCAAGCTCAGCTGTCTTCACTTTTCTACTTATTTAGGTAGCCTGCAGGGGTGAGGGGCTCTCATCAATATGCTAACTGCTTACAAATCAGGTTCTTCCAGTTATTTAAACCCCAAACCTCAAAGAGGCATACCTGGTAGGTTGATCATGGGCTAGTGGATGGTCCCAGACCTGTGCAGCACAAATTAGACTCAGTGGGGTATAACAAAAAGAGACCAAGAAGTTGGGGGAGCATCAAGAGAGGGGTAGAGCTGAGAAAAATTATGGGGAAGAGCCAGTAGTAAATATTATTAAGTTACACTGTATAGCATATGAAATTCTCAAAGAATTAATTAAAATATTATCTTTTAAGATGTGTCAATTGATAACTGTTTGCATATGGACTGTTAAAGTCACCTGGACACCCACAATTACAATATTGACAGTAACTACTATGTTGTTGGAAATAGTGTTTATTGCATAATTTTCAGGTGTCATAAGCTTTGAGCTGATGTACGAATACTCTAAATAACATAGATGTTAAATTAAAAGACAATTATTTCTTAATTGACATGAGTTTGGATGGCTGAGTCACCAAAATATGACAAAAAAAAGTATTGATTAGGAATATAAATGCCTAGACAAGGGGAACCCAAAGGGAAAAAAAAAAAAAACGTTTTTCTTGGACTAACAAAACCCCACAGATCCAACTCTGTTGACCCCTCCTAGTAGTGTTTTAGTTATATCAATCCTTTCAAACTTCTCTATCATTTGATCAGAAGAAAATACTTCATATGGATATAAAATACACAACTTTATTCATATTCTAATACTGAGCAATATAGGTATGGGACAAGTATGTCTACTTCATATTCTGGTTGTGTCAATCATGACATGAACATGGAAGTGTAGTCTTTATATTTTTTATTTTTGAAACTAAAATATAATCACTTAATTTCCCCTTTCTCTTTCCTCTTCCTCCCTTCAGCCCCTCTATGTACTCCACCCTTGTTTTCTCTCAAATTCACAGCCTCTGCCCTCTTTTATTTTTGTGGTTAAACATATATATGTATGTGTGTGTAAATACATACATATATATATATATATATGTATATATATATATATACATATATAGAGAGAGAGAGAGAGAGAGAGAGAGAGAGAGAGAGAGAGATACCTAAATATGTAGCGATGACCTGCTCAGTCTATATAATGTTATTTGTATGTATATGACTTCAGGGCTGACCACTTAGATAACCAGCTGGGGACTCCTCTCTGAGAAGACTTTTCTCCTGCTCTCAGCATTCCTTATTCACCTGTAGTTCTCTTTGCAATAGAGACCATTACAGGAAACCACAACTAATCAAAATGCAGAAAAGAAAGGATCACGTGGTGCCCAGCCCCACAACCCCTGCACTTAAGGCTCAGGGAACATCGTGGAAGAGGGGTCAAAAAACTTAGAAGAGACAGAGGACCATAAACGTCAGGGAATTGCATGACCTGAACAATGACAACATCAGCATACATGATAGATAGCATGGAAAAGGGAAAGCTCACAGGAGCCCAACTCTAGACAAGAAGCTAAGGAATACTGACTGTATAAAGTAAAGTTGGATGTCAACAAGTAACAATACATAAGATTAGGAGTCTGGATTGAATGTCTATTATTGCTCAGTTACATGTTAATTATATTTTCAAGGTTTCAGTCTGTCTCAAAGGGTATGGTCAATTCCCTGTATGTGTTGGTTCCATATATGCAGATACAACCAATTTTGCATGCAAATATTTGAAAAAAAACATGTATCTGCGCTGAAATCTTCAGAATGCTGCTGTTATCTCAATAACACAGTGTGATGTTCTCTGTGGCATTTGCACTTCACCCACTGCTAAAGGCAATATAGAGATGATTACAAGATTTGGAAATATGTATAGTTTATACACAAAAGGCAAATTATGTGATATAAAAGGGACTTTAACATATGGAGGTGTGGGTATCTGTGGAGAGTCCTGGAGCAAATCCCCCACAAAGTCTGGGCAGCTGCACAAACAATGCTTCTCTGAGTGTTATCAAAAGAACTTCCGTTTCCAGCATCACATGAGCAGATAAGCAATATGATCCCCAAGTCTGTGTTCCACACCACTCTCTGTATCATGAAAGCTTGGATGAGGGCCAAAGAGATAGTTCAGCCGTTTAGAGCACTGGCTGCTCTTCCAGAAGACCTGGGCTTGATTCCTAGCACCCACATGGCAGTTAACAACTATGTGAAACTCCAGTCCCAGAGGATCAGACACCCTCTTCTGACCTCAGTGGACACTACAAGCACATAGTACATCAACATAACTGCAGGCAAAGCCCCAGTACACATAACAATAAAAAAGGTAAAGTAAGCTTGATAAGCCCAGTCTCCAACTACCAGGATAAGATGGGATAAACCATCGGATATTTTTCTTTCATTTTCCTTTTCTAAACATTTCACCAATGTTACTAGTATTTCTGCTGTAATCTAACATCTGTTTGGGCTCCATTTACATTTTAAACAATGCCTGTATAAACATTTAAGGTGATTTTAAAAGGCCTCGACTAGGAAATAGCTTAACCTCTAGACTTACTGACCATCCTTTCCAGTCCACTCATGTAAATTTTAGAAAGTTAAATAAACTAAGGCTCAGCTGGAACTCCAGCACTGATGGGAGGTATGCTGTCCATGCCCCACCCCTTACTGAGGAGCTATTGGCAGGTGATAGCTGCTGAGAAAGGAAGAAGCTTTCTTTTTGAGGGTGGGGCCACCGGTCGGTTTCCCCATTCCAGTGGATGGTCTTACATCCATGCACATATGGGCAGCCCTAACTGGACCTACTGAGTTATCTGAAATAGGGGTGGGAGCTGGAGAGATGGCTTTGTGATTAAGAGCACTGACTGCTCTTCAAGAAGTCCTGGGTTCAGTTCCCAGCAGCCAGATGACAGCTCACAGCCATATGTAATTCCAGTTCCAGGGCATATAAAATCCTCTTCTGGTCTTCTCAGTTACCAGACACACATGTGGTTCTCAGACATACATTCAGGCAAAACACCCCATACATGTAGAGTAAGTTAATTTTTAAATTTGTTTTAATTTAAAAAGACATGAAGTAGGGAGGGGACATGTTGGGAGGGACATGAAAGAAGTTGGAGGAAAAAGGGGGGATAATCATATTTTATTGTATTCATCCATGAAATTCTCAAAAATAAAGAAAATTTAAGGTATGTGTCTGTACAAAGAAAACAGAAATACTACGTAAATGTGAATACTAAAAGACATAACAAGTGTAAACACTCTGTTCCAAATTATCAGTATACATATAAATATTTGTGTCTGTGTGTGTGTGTGTGTGTGTGTGTGTGTGTGTGTGTGTGTGTAAACCATATGACCATTTTCCTCAAACTTAAGCTCAGCTGGTTGTAGAGTTTAAGGGATATTCCAAAGATTACACAAAGGCAAGGAATAAACAAAATCCATCTTCATAATCCAGTTTTAATACAGAATTTTGCTGTTAGTGATGAAATCTAATGTAACTACAAAGAAAACTGAACAGAGATGAAGCAGAAGTAAGGTTCTTTTATTATTATTGTATTTGTGTTTTAATTTTACACATCAGCCATGGGTTCCCCTGTCCTCCCCCCTCCCGCCCCCACTCCCCCTTCCCTCAGCCCCTCCCCTCCATTCCCATCTCCTCCAGGGCCAAGACTCCCCTGGGGATTCAGCTCAACCTGGTAGATTTAGTACAGGCATGCCCAGTCCCCTCCTTCCAGGCTGAGCAAAGTGTCCCTGTGTAAGCCCAAGGTTCCAAACAGCCAGCTCATGCACTAAGGACAGGTCCGGGTCCCACAGCCTGGGGGCCTCCCAAACAGTTCAAGCTATTCAATTGTCTCACTTATCCAGAGGGCCTGATCCAGCTGGGGGCTCCACAGCTTTTGGTTTATAATTCATGTGTTTCCATTCGTTTGGCTATTTGTCCCTGTGCTTTTTCCAATCTTGGTCTCAACAATTCACTCTCTTACAATCCCTCCTCTTTCTCGACAGTTGGACACCTGGAGCTCCACCTGGGGCCTGGCTGAGGATCTCTGCATCCACTTCCATCAGTTATTGGATGAGAGTTCCAGCACGACAGTTAGGGTGTTTGGCCACCTGATCACCAGACTAGGTCAGATCAGGCTTTCTCTCGACCATTGGCAGCAGTCTACAGAGGATATGTCATTGTGGATTTCTGGGGACCTCTCTAGCACTTTGCTGCTTCCTGTTCTCATGTGGTCATCATTTATCATGGTCTGTTATTCCTCGTTCTCCCTTTCTGTTCTTGATCCAGCTGGGATCTCCTGGTCCCCTGAGCTCTCTTTCCCTCAAACCTTGCCCTTCATTACTCCCACTGTTGTCCAGGTTGTTCATGTAGATCTCATCCCTTTCTCTGTCATTGGGTGATCCCTGTGTCTTTCCTAGGGTCCTGTTTTCTAGGTAGCCTCACAGGAGTTGTGAGTAGCAGTCTAGTCATCTTTATTTTACATCTAGTATCCTCCTATGAGTGAGTACATACCATGTTTGTCCTTCTGAGTCTGGGTTACCTCACTCAGGATGATTTTTTCTAGATCCATCCATTTGCCTGCAAACCTCATGATGTCATTGTTGTTCTCTGCTGAGTAATACTCCATTGTGTATATGTACCATATTTTCTTTATCCATTCTTCAGTTGAAGGGCATCTAGGTTGTTTCCAGGTAAGATTCTTAAACCTTACTTAAGCACTTTTCAGGTGTTTTGAAAAAGGGCCTCGTGTATCTCGGGCTGGCCTTGAGTTCCTGACTCTGAATCTACTTCCTTGTGGCTTTGTACACCACCATGCCTGGCTTTATTTAAGCAAACAAAGTAGATATGTGGCCTGTGGAAGTCTGAGGGCTCACAGACTCAAACTGAATACTATAATATCTTTTGTTGATGCATGTACAGATGTTTGCACACACTGCCTGCTGAGTGCCTCTGGACAGCATCCCACACAGTTTGAGGCCATCCTTATATTCTTCATTCCTGTGTCCTTGCTGTAAAGAGAGAAAGCTGGTTTCATTTAAGACCTGAAGCAGTAAAAAATATTTAAATATCAGCCCTTAAGTGCAAGTTTCTCAACACTGTGAGTGGCGAAACAGAAAACACACAGAAGGCATTGCAGCTGCACATCGATGGATAAAGATCTCATGGCAAGCTGTGTACACTGGTTTGTATCACATACTTGACCAACCCTGCTATTCAATAACCTGATGGATTTGTACAGGAAAATGCACATTTAAATGTGTATTCTAAGACAGGGGCTAAGAGGTAGAGCCTAAACTAGAAATACAACTTAAGCCTGTCAGCATAGAGATGCTAATTAGAGTAACTAATACGGATGAGCTCACCAAGAGGGAACTATAGGGACATAAGATTAGCCACCTAGGGACTCACCCTTAACCCCAGAATAGGAAGAGAAGTTTCAGTCAGGATGGATCTCTTGAGATAGCAGTCACTAAGGAAGGGTGGTGTGTCATGGTGGTGTGTCATGGAAGTGGCCCCACTTAACATTGTTCCAATAGGAAATTGGAATTCTTATGTTTTTCCATTGTGTCTAGTGCTGCTGCCAAGACTGAGATGCAGCCTTTGGATTTGTCAATATGGAACTCATGAACTGTCTTAGTGAAGGCTTGACGGAAGTAAGTTTAGTATGTGGGGTCCCATGTAAGAAAGATGTGAACTGTGGATGATGCAGAGTGCAGAATGTTCTTCCCACAAGGTAGCTTTCCAGAAAGAATTGCATAAACTATAATAAGTTGGTGGGTGATATTGCTATGTATGCTGTGAATTGTAGATGTAACAGTCTTATTAAATAAGAAACACAGAGTTAAAATGCAGAGTTAAAAGCCCAAGAGGTCAGAGCATTAGCTAAGAGCTAAAAACCCTTTCTTATCCTTCACTGCCACTGCTGTCCTTCCTCTCAGAAAGAGGCCTACTTCCTGTGCGTCTGCCTTTTTATTGACTTTCTGTTCTGCCTTCTTATTGGTTGTAAACCCAACCACATGAATTCGTCACTGCCTGTCTATACAGACCTCTAGGTCTGTATGGTTGGTATTGAAATTAAAGGTGTGTGTCTCCATGCTGGCTGTATCCTTGAACGCACAGAGATCTGCCTGTCATGTGATTGGGATTAAAGGTGTGTGCCACCACCGCCTAGCTTCTGCTATGACTTGCTATTAGCTCTGACTCCAGGCAACTTTATTAACATACAAATGAAATATCACCATAGTGAATGTGTTGCTCTGATTGGTTGATAAAATGCTGATTGGCCAGTAGCCACGCAGGAAGTATAGTATAGGCAAAATAAACAGACAAGGAGAATTCTGGGAAGAGAAAGGCTGAGTCAGAAGATGCCAGCCTGCCATCCAGGGAGCAGTGGCTGGGCAGGACCAGAGAAAATTTCAGCTGCAATAAGTGAATGCACATAAAAGCGAGGACATGAGGGAAATGTCTGGACATGTGCACATTATCTCTGTGGGAAAGGCAAAGACCTGGGAGAAATATTTTGGCTCTTTTGACATGACCAAAAGATAAGACAAAACATCCAGTGTAGTCCCTCGTACTTTTTTTTTTTTTTTTTTTTTTTTTTTTTGCTTAAGCTAACTATAAACATTACCTCATGTTTTTGCTTGATTTAATAATAAAAATGAGAAGGGCTTTGTTTGCATTACTCTTGAGTGCAAATTCTTGGAGGCCCCGGGTTATCCCACACAGATCTTTTGGGCTATCCTTCAATGTGTGGAGACTTAGCTTTGCTAGCCAGGGTTGACATAATAGATCAGAAAAAGTCTGTATAGGGTTACTTCACATCAACATAAATAACTGTCTACACTTTAAAAGAAACTATTTATGGATTAATAGGAAAAATAAGTACATCAATAATACACCCAGAGGTACAGCATACTAAATGGGATTTCTATTAAAAAGCAAGCACCAATAAAGTAAGCCCATGTATATTTGAAACAAAGACCCTATTCAATTTCAAATGACATAGTCAAGTCTACCAAAATATCAAAAATTCAACATTAAAAAAACTGAGCACTTACCAGGTATGCTAGTGCATGTCTTCATTTTCAACATTCAAGAGGCAGAGGTAGGAGGATCTCTGAGTTCAGGGACAGCCTGGTCTACATAGTGAATTCCAAGACAGTCAGAATTACATGGTGAGACACAATCTCAAAGAAAAGAAAATGAGCATTCATATTTACTGAGTGTGGTGGTTTAAATAAAAATGACCTCCTGTAGCCTCATGTTTGGATGCTTGGCCTAGTTGGTGAACTATTTGGGAAGGATTGGGAGGTATAGCTTTGTTGGAGGAAGTGTGTCACTGGGAAGTGGCTTTTGAGGCTTCAGAAGTCCAAACCATTCCAATTGTTCCTCTCTCTGCTTCATGCTTGTGTATTCGATGTAAGCTCTCAGCTACTGCTCAGTGCAATGCCTACTTGCCTGCTGCCACACTCCCCACCATGATGGTTATGGACCTAACTAGACACCCTATGACCATGACCCCCACTCCAAAAAAAAAGTTAAATGCTTTCATAGGTTGCTCTGGCCATGGTGTCTCTAAACAGAAATAGAAAAATAAATCAAAGAACTGTTTCCAATTGTCCAAAACTTGCATGGAAGCTGTAGAGGGCATCCCATTAGCAGTTACTTGGACCTGTTTGTTGTGTTGTAGGATTCTGGAGTGAGCTCAGGGCTGAGCTTTGAAACTAATAGTCAGTGTACTTTCTTTCACTTTATTAGTTGTCCTCATTTTCATGTGATTTGGGCCAATGAGAATGAGTTTGGCCCAGCACCCTTAACAATGTGTGCTCAGACGCATAGACTTCCATATTGCTGTGAAATTACCTTTACAGATATATTGGATAATTTAAATTCACAGATGAATTAGAACACCCCTTTCAAGCCCAAATTCAAGCTGAGAGACACATGGTCTTTGAGGTTTTCATATTTTAATGTGGGAGAAGGATTCATCATGCGGCCTGACTTACAAGCAAGCTCTCACACGGTAACAGCTTTATTAGAACTTTGGCCTCCAAATAGAAAGTTCTGGTGACAAATACCCTTAGAATTAACTCAGTAAAACATTTAAACATGACATTACAGAGCTATAGTTTCCTAAATCCCAGAAGGCATTTAAACAGGTTAACAGATGTTACTACTGGGCTTGAACAAAACAACAGCGTGGCCGAAACTGGGTCCCAGGCTAGTATTGCACCACTTGCTTCTGTATCTCAGGGAACACAGGGGGTCTTAACACAGGGATTATTAAGCCAGTGGTTCACAGGCAGTTAGTCCTGTGGGTTAAGAGGAAAGCAGTTAAAATCACTTTCATAGAAAGCTCACCCAGCAAATTTTTCAGAAACCTCAGATGTTCAACCTGAAGCAATAGGAAGAATCAAATCTCTATCGTTAAAATATCATCAATGACATTACCCAAGTGTATCAAAAATACTTATCTGAAGGTATTATCTGAGGAAAACACTGAGAAGTAACAAATTCTTGAAATTTTTAAGCTTTGCTGACCTATTTCTCTTCATCTATTATCCCCAAATCATATATGTATATTCTTAGTTGCTTTTCTATAGATGTTAAGAAACCAGAGATCTAGTGTTGGCTGTCTATGAAAGCTATTTCTCCTTATCACAGACTTTCTTGAAAACAATTTAGTGCTCAAAATAAAAATGTAAGGAGCCTGACAGGGTGTAATCTATTCATGTTTATGGACATTTAACCAAGGAACTGTCTGTGATAGAAACAAATGCCCAAGCCTGGAAGATCTATTATAAAATGCAAGCATACTGAACACACAGAATTCAACACACAGTTCCTTCAGTGAAATTTTAATTAACAAATTACCATTAGCCATGAAGTAATAGACTTCTCTTACCTTATGAGAACTGCTAAAATAGGTTCACATGTTTTACTTTGCAAGGAAACTGATGACTGTTGTCCGATTACTTGAGTGCCACTACCGAAGATACTCACACTATACCCATTTAATCCAAAAGACTCCATAGAAAATAATTTAGGCCTAAAAGCAAAGCAAAGAGAAAAAAAGCATAGAATTGATAGTTGTACAGATAATCTAAGAGAAAATTAGATGTTTTGCGATTTGTGTACTACTTTAAAAATGATTGGAGAGAGCCAGGCATAGTGACATACACCTTTAATCCCAGCACTCGGGAGACAGAGATAGGCAGATCTCTGTGAATTCAAGGCCAGCCTGGTCTACAAAGCCACGTTCCAGGGCAGCTAGGGCTCTTAGAGAAAACTTTTCTTGAAAAAACAAAAACAAAAAATGATTGGAGAGAAAGGGAAGTTAGCTTAATGAATATGAATATGAAGTTTTTAATAGAATCATAAAGTTAATATTTACCCAGATGATCTATCTAGAATTGGCCCTAGAATCTCAGAATAAGAGTCTCAAACATCATCTAATATGACAAATATTCTATCTGGAACTGACAGACTATGATTCCACACCAGTTACATCTAGCCTACACACACACACACACACACACACACACACACACACACACACACACACACACTATAGCAGCAGCAGCTACCTAGTATGGGGGGTGGGGGGTAGGGTGGATGATTAACAATGAAAATAGAATAGATTCTTGGGCACATACCCAAAGGATGCTCAATAATATCCCAAGGGCACTTGTTCAAAGTTCATAGAGTAATAACCAGAACCTGGAAACAACCTAGATGTCCCTCAAGTAAAGAATGGATAAAGAAAATGTGGCACGTTTACACAATGGAGTATTACTCAGCTGTTAAAAACTGGGACAACAGGAGATTTAAAGGCATATTGATGAAACTAGGAAAAACCATCCTGAGTAAGATAACTAACCCAGACCCAGAAAGAGAAATGTGGTATGTACTCACTTATTAATGGATACTAGCTTTAAGTAAAGGATAACCATGCTACAATCCATAGCCTCAGAGAAACTAAGTAACATGGAGAGCTCAAGGGGGGGCATGCTTGGATCTCCCTGGGAAGGGAAAAATAGAAGAGATCTCATAGGTGGACTGGGCACAAGTGGGGATGGGAACATGGGGGGTCAGGTGGAGTGGGGGCTAGGGAGAGAATACTGAAAGAGATGACTGGAAAGGGGGCACATTTTGGGGTCAGGTAGAATCTGGTGCTAAGGAATCTACAAGGATGACCCCAGATAAGAGTCCTAGCAATAGGGGATATATAGTCTGAACTGGTCATCATCTGTGACGAGGCAAGACTTCTAGTGAAGGGATTGGAACATCAACCCAGCCACATAGCCTTCGACCTATACTCTGTCCTGCCTATGGGATGTATAAGGGTTGCACAGAGATTGTGGGAGTGGCCAAGCAATGACTGAGACCAGTCTGAGACCCATGCCACAAGAGTATCCCACCCTTGACATTGCCTGGTGTGCCAGAGCCTAGAGGCTGGGTGGCCCAGAGACCTAAGATAGAACCAAACACAGCTGGAGAGAAAAAAAGTCAATGTAAGGATGCTTAATGATACTTCTGCTATACTTATAGATTGATGCCTAGTCCAATTGTCATCAGAGAGGCTTTATCTAATAACTGATAGAAATAGACAGAGACCCACAGCCAAATACCAGGCTGAATTCAGGGAATCCTGCTGAAGAAAAGAAGGAAGGATTGTGGGAGCCAGAAGAGTCAAGGACATCACAAGAAAACCCACAGAATCAACTCACCTTGGCTCACAGGAGCTCACATAGACTGAACAGACAACCAGGAAGCCTGTGTGGGACTGTCCTATGCCCTCTGCATATATGTGACAGTTGTGTAGCTTAGTCTTCTTATGGGACTCCTAACTGTGGGAGCAGGGGCTGTCTCTGACTCTTTCGCTGGCATTTGGGACCCTAGTCCTTATACTGAGTCACCTTGCTCCACCTTAATATGGGGGACGGTGCTTATTCCTACTGCAACTTGATATGCTTTGTTTTGTTGTTATCCATGGGAGTCCTCTCCTTTTCTGAATAGAAACGGAGGAGGAATGGATTGGAGGGGGCGTTGGTTGAGGGGACTGGAAATAGAGGAGGGAGGGGAAACTGCAGTGAGGATGTAAAATAAATAAAAATAGACTTTCATCCACCATATAGAAAACAAGTCTACCATCAGACTCAATCCACTAGGGAGGTGAGCTGTCCTCTCAAAGTGTTAAGAAGAAAGGCTATCCCACCAACCTGGTCCACCAAATTCCATTTTAGGAGTTACAATGTGCCTTCCATGCTGTTACTTCTTTCTCTACACATGAATGAAAGGAAGGCAGCCTTTTCATATACCTCATTGCCTGTAACTGCTTTGCAACTGAAGTTTGGAAACAAGAGCTAACCTTGGATTAATCACATGACAGATAAACACATGGTTCTTACAAAAAATACAGCAGCTATTACTGAAGCCACTGGGGTTGAGGGGAGGCTGGGAAACAATTCTCAGGTTAAAGGACCTAGGCACATTTCTGACACTGTTCCAAGGTGTATGTGGAAGTCATACTACTTTGAATTTTTTTTTTTCACAACCAGAGAAGCATACCTGTTCCTCAGAAAACCAAAGGTTCCCCTAGCCTCAGCTTTGGGGCTACAGTTTTATGCTTTATTTAGAGAAGACCACAAAGAACAGATTGGTCAAAGATTTGCAGAAGCACTGATATAACCTGACACCTGTGAAACAATCAGATCCTGGCTTTAGTATGTCTTAATGTCTTGAGTATGGGGGTTTTCTACTTAGGGGGCTGTACAATGCCTACAACCTCAGTGCCTTCACTGAGAGGAAAGCTTATAGTACATTCTTTACAGAATTAATTTCAAGTGTGATGACTGAAGAAGGCTGTCACCATATTAGCTGGAGTATCAGAAATGTTCAATTGTGCTTCACGTCTTGCTCACCACTCATCCTTCAAATCATCTGATATTTGTCTTCATCTCTAGTATTAGAACACAACTTAAAGTCAGCTATCATCAAAAAAAAAAAAAAAATATACAGGACTGGGGATTAGAGGAATGCCTCAGCGGTTAAAGTCATATACTGCTCTTGCAAAGGGGCCAAGTTTGATTCCCAGCATCTACACGAGGTGGCCCACAACAACCTGTAACTCTAGCTCTAAGGAATCCAACACTCTGGCCCCACAAGCATCTGTATTCATGATATGAATGCATACACTGAGACATATGCATAATTAAAATAATTTTTTTTAAATACAGGACTTTGAAGAAATGCCATTTTAAAATTCAGAGGCATACTAATTTGAGGCAGGACCAAGGCCCTCCCCCATGTCAAGGCTGAGCAAGGTATTCCACCCTAGGGAATGTGTTCCAAAAAACTATTTCATGCACCCAAGATAAGTCCTGGTCAGGGGCTCCCCAAACAGATCTAGCCACATAACTGTCACCCACATTCAGAGGGCCTATTTCGGTTGCATGTGTGTTCCCTAGCTGACATGCCAGAATCCATGAGCTCACAGCTTGGGTCAGCTGTCTGTGTGTTTTCCCTGAGGCCTTACCGTCTCTGAGGAGTGGATGGAGGGTGAGATGAGGGGAGGTGGGGGTTGCAAGAGAAGGAGAGGGAGGGGGAACTGAGATTAATATATAAAATTAAAAAAAAATTTTAAATAAAGAAAAAGTTCAAAGGCACATCAAGAGAACCCTAAATATTTGTGATGAATCTGAATCATGTGTATTCTCATAAGCAGCACTAACTATAACATTCTATGACAAAGGACGTATTCTAAATCAGCACTGCAAACAAGCAGACATCACTGAGCACCTGGGGTTGGGGGGTCTTGTTTGACTAAAGGACTAAACTTCAGTTTTGTGTAAAGATAAATGCTACATGTAGCATTCTAGTTACAGTGCTGGACAGGATGGTGTGCAGGTTACTTAATGTTTGAAGGACACAGAACTTTCCCTGTCTGAACTAGCAAGGTGAGGAAGCTGTGGCTTGTTCTGCTTCTCTGATCTTCCAGCAATCACCTCAATAACTGGCCTTGGGTTTGAGTTTCATTAACAAGTACTTTTAAGATTCCTACTACATCTGGCGCCCAACGTTCGTGGTAGGAATATATGAAAAAGCCTCTTGCCTGTGGCCTTGTGAGCCCCAGCTCAGGCCCGAGCTACACTCGGCTGTCTGTGGTGGCACATGCTGGTAGGATTTACTGAAGAAGGCAGAGGCAGGAGGATCCCGAGTTGAGGCCGGCCTAGGAGAAGCTTTGGCTGGGGCAGAGACACAAACAGTGTCAGTGGGACCATGGAGGCAGTGACTGCTGCTCTGAGTTGCCAGCTGCTTCTCATCGTGTTGGTGACTGTGGTGATGCTGCTACCTGGGACAAAGAATTTACTGCCGCTTGTTCAGAGAAGAATTGCCAGGACCAGCGTGTTACAAGAAAGCATCGGCAAAGGTCAGTTTGGAAAAGGTTGGCAAGACAAATGGTGGGGAGAAATTGCTGTGAGGATTTTCTCTTCTAGGGAAGAACGTTCATGGTTCTGAAAGACAGACAGACATGAGATTGTGATTGCTCCAAACCATAGAGGCACAAAAAAAAAAGTCTTCAGAGAACCATTGAACATGCCCAACAGCAACTTTGAAATCTTCAAAAGAATGATGGGACCCTACAAAGGTGAATTCATGTAAAGCCATTAGCACCACGAAAAGATCGACTCTGGACTACAAACTGGTCAGGACAATTCGAGATGACTGGCTGAGATGATCCAGCCTGACAGACTACTTGAACAAGGACTTGAAACAAGCCCTGCACTTTCTCATTATGCAGCGGCTGAACAAATGATACAGGACTTGACAATTAACCCAAAAATAGAGTTGAGATTTAAAAAAAAAAAAGAAAGGAAGAAAGAAAAAGAATATAGATATGAGGTAGATCATAGAATCTACTCTGAGGTAAAAGATAAAGAAATAATAGGATAAATGGGTAGATCACTGAATCTACTGTAAAAAAAGGGAAAATATAAAAATGACAAAAGGTAGATTACTGAAGCTATTATGAAAAGAAAAAAGAGAATATGGATATGATCAGATAAAAAGGTCAATTATTGGATCTACATTTAAAAAGGAACTACTTGTTTTAAATAGGATAAGTAATTTTTGGTCTGAGTTTATCAAATGTTACTGGACTAGACATTGTTACATATTAATGGAGTTGTTTATCTGAATCTGTCATATGTTAATGGACTAGACATCATTAATGTAAATCTTGACTATGTATATTGTATATACTTATTGGATATGATTTTTCTTGTATTAGTTATAAGCTTTTTTTAATTTTAGACAAAAACAGGGGAAATGTGGTGGGTATTATGTTCCCTGAAATATTGTGTGTTCCCCGAAATAAACAAATCTGGGGTCAGAGAACAGACAGCCACTAGAACAAAGCCAAAAATGGTGGCTAGAAAATGGGAAGAGTAAGCCATAGCAGAAGTTAGGCGGTGGTGCAGAGCTATCGGATCTCTGAGTTCAAGGCCACTTTAGAAACAGCTAAGCATGGTGACCCACGCCTTTAATTCCAGAAACCCAACCTTTAATCCCAGGGAGTGTGGGCAGAAAGAGAAAGGTATATAAGGCGTGAGGACCAGGAATTAGAAGAAAAAGCATGTAGTTAGTTAAGCATTTGGCTGGATAAACATTTAGGTTTTGGAGCAACACAGTGCAGCTGAGAACCATGGGGACAAGGACTCAGAAGCTTCCAGCCTGAGGAAACAGCTGAGGAACTAGCAAGGTGAGGAAGCTGTGGCTTGTTCTGCTTCTCTGATTTTCCAGCAATCACCTCAATAACTGGCCTTGGGTTTGAGTTTCATTAACAAGTACTTTTAAGATTCCTAATACAGTCTGATTTTTTCCACCCATCAGGAAACATGAGGTTATAATGACAACCTGTGGGAAAACATCCCGAATGACTGAAAATAACGTTGTGAAGTCACAGGGTAACTTAAGAGTAGTCCAGACAGTGTGATACTGACACAAAGATCAAGTACATCAATGGAACTGAAATGAGAAAGTAGAACATAGAACTTATTAGATAAATACTTACAATTGTATATCAAAAACTATTAGGGTCCAACTCCTCTATAGTCTTTTCCCAGAGTTCCAGAAGAGATGCTACCAGTGGTTGATTAATTAATCTGAGGGATTCTCAAATGAATCTACACATACACGAAACACTTTAGTCCATATATTTTATTCCTCTGAGTCAGTTCTCGTTCTACACAGTTTCCATTCTGCTCTTACTTAACTCCTTTCTTACCTGATTTCTCTCTGCATTTTTCTGCTGTTCTAAGTTCTCTCATCTCAATTCTCCCATCTAGCTCTTTCCCATCATCTAGCTCTTTCCCATCATCTAGCTCTTTCCCATCATCTAGCTCTTTCCCCATCATCTAGCTCTTCCCATCAGCTAGCCTTTCCCATCATCTAGCTCTTCCCATCATCTAGCTCTTTCCCATCATCTAGCTCTTTCCCATCAATCTAGCTCTTTCCCATCCATCTAGCGTGTTTCCCATCATCTAGCTCTTTTCCCATCATCTAGCTCTTTCCCATCATCTAGCTCTTTCCCATCATCTAGCTCTTTCCCTTCATCTAGCTCTTTCCCTTCATCTAGCTCTTTCCCATCATCTAGCTCTTTCCCATCATCTAGCTCTTTCCCATCATCTAGCTCTTTCCCATCATCTAGCTCTTTCCCATCATCTAGCTCTTTCCCATCATCTAGCTCTTTCCCATCATCTAGCTCTTTCCCATCATCTAGCTCTTTCCCATCTAGTTCTTTCCCATCTTCCATCTCATTCTTCTAGTCCTTTCGAGTCTCTGTCTTCTACTTCTCCTTATCTCCCAGGTATTTCAGTTATAGACCCACACAAAGCAGCAATTCTCTGGCTAAGGCAAGGTCACACAGGCTTGAATTCTTTCAGGGTCAAAAAAGGAGATAAGATCCACACAATGAGTAGTAATTATCAGCTATCGTTTACAACCCAAAAAGGAAGTGACTAATGGGGAATAGAATCAAATAAGGGCTAAATTCAGTTGGAAGGGGAAATTATGTGCTCAAACTATATTCTTAGAAGTGGTTAGTTAAAATGTTAACAGTCTATCAGTCATGAGTGAAAATAAAACTGCCTTTATTTTTCCTTTGGCCCCAAATCTAACTTAGCTGTGCTGTTTTCTGGCAGGGCAGGGGAAGTGCACTCAGTAGCTAGGCAACCTGAGTCACAGCTTGACCTACATGGTAAGTAAAAGCCCTTTAGTTCTGAGTTAATTGTTAGAGAGAGATCTGGAGCTAGAGACAACGTTTGGAAGAGAGGAGGGTTAAGCTTAATTAGCACATCTGCCTGGCTTTCTCTAACAGATAGTCTGGATGCTATCTGTGGTCTGTTCTTTAGAAAGTCTGGAAAGTATCTCAGATAAGATACTTTCATCTGGAGAAGGTCCTGGCCAGATGTTGCTAATGATAATAGTTACAGAAAGGCTTGAAATTAGGTGTCTTGACTGTGATTGCTTTTATCACAGTTGGGAGATATTATCCAAATACTTGAATTGTATAGAAGAAATTGTGCCCAATGAATGATCAAACACATTGTTCTGGGAGTGGAAAAATAGCACATGAGAAATTCATAGCAGAAAACAGCTAATATTCAAAAGCCAATATCACCAAGTCTCTCTAAGACTTGGCTTTATCCTCTGGAAGAGTTCTTAACTCTTCCAGGTAATAGCTTTTGCCATAGTTAGCTGAATTCCTACTTTTCTGCATTCCACAGAAATTGTATAGTTACATTTGACTGTATGTAAAATTTCTGCAATTGCATTCTAATTCATTATTTGCATATAATACTTAGAGGGAAATGTACTCATTTCAATTTAAAATGGTAGGGAAGTATATACATATTAAAGTTGAATACTTTTAAACTATATATATATATATATGATAAAGTTTGGCCAGTGAGATGACTCAGTGAGTAAAGGTGCTTGCCACCAAACCTGACTACCTCAGTTTAACCCCAGGGACCAATATGGTAGGTAAGTGACTCTTTTTTAAGTTGTCCTCTGTCCTCCACACACATGTTGTGGAATAGTACACCCAGACACATCTACATCTACACACACATCCACACACATAACATGTAATTTTAAAATTTTTTTGAATGATAGACTCTAGTGTACAGAAGTTCCCTACAAATTCCTTTCAATTCTTCTGTACACTTGCAATTTTTCCTAACAGAGTATGTTTTAGCAAACATGGATGTACCAGAGACATCCTCTAAGGCATTTCAGTAGCTATACCTGTCTCCAAACATCTACACATCAACAGATAAATTTAGAAATGTATAAGGAGAGCAGTTGTCTACCCATACCTACTTCTTCACAGAGCAAACCACCTGAAATCGATAGATGAGATCCAACTCCAGCCTATATGTGATCTCAGACAAGATGAAAACCTTTCCCTGGAACACCTGAAATGAGGAGGCATGGAATTGTGTGGTTTAATAATGTGAATATAATCTATCAGTTGTAGAAATATAGGAAATTTTCATTTTACATTAATTTTGCAGAAATAAAATAGATGTGAAAAACATTTTATTCTCCATTTTTTTGTGTGTGTTTGACCTTAAACTCTTTTGCTGTTATCTCCACGAACCAAACAGAAAAACAAAAGGCAACACTGGGAACTCCTTTCATTTTTTATTATCTACATATTATGTACATTATACATTATTCATATAAATTTTATATATATATAGGTGTTTTGCCTATGTGACTGTGCCATGACCTTGGAGGTCAGAAAAGGGTACCAGACCTCCTGGGACTAAAGTTACAGACAGTTGTGAGCCACTATGTGAGTGCCTGAAATCAAACCCTTGTCCCCTGGAATACTTTTAACCACTGAGCCATCTCTCCAGCCCCCAACTTTGAACACTTTAAGGTATGTTTTCTCTTTCCAAAACAGGTCCCTATTTATATATTTCTATTTACAGTGTCCTAAAATATATAATTTGACAGGACATGGGGTGAATAGAGAAGATGTAAGCTATAACTATGGACTTTTACAAAACTCCTAACTAGAAATTTTATCGTGTGTGTGTGTGTGTGTGTGTGTGTGTGTGTGTGTGTGTGTGTACTAGACCTTTTTCAAGAAACAATCACATGAGATATAATTGTGGTGAAAGTTTTTAATTTAAAAAACATCCTGATGCTGGTAAGATGGTTCAGTGGGTAGAGCACTTGCCTACCATGGCAAGACCTTGAATTCAATGCTCAGCAGAATAAAGGGATTATGAGACTATATACCCAGAAAATATGCAGAGTAAAGGAAAATCATGTACCACTTACAAATTTATTGATCCCACAGGAAACAACAGGATAGGAAAACTCATAGTTGAAGCTCAGTAGCCTGGTTACAGAGCAGTTGTCCCCCAGGATTATGTCATCAGCTCTCACTTCTGTGTCATTATCAAATGGCTTCCTTTTCATTCTCACTATCAGCCAATCATCAGAACACACTGAAGTCACTGCTAAAACAACAACAACAACAACAACAATAATAATACACACCTTATTTAGCTTTGATGGGAAACGTATCTTTGCTGTAAAAATGAATAGCACCAATTGCCTTATGAAGAATTTGATGGACACAGATGGCCAGAACAGTACTGACACCTTTAGAGTTGAGATTTTGGAGTGGGAATGAAACATATCCAATAATCCTTTGCCTCTTAATATTATTACTATGATATAATCCTAATGGCCAGGCCCAAGCAGAAATAATAATTGTCCATTTTTCTTTTTATCCAGTCCAAGATCTGTGAACTAGGAAACTCAATGATGGACACATTTCCCTTAGAAACTAAACCATTCTTGGGCAGGCTAGCTATCATTCTTGAGGAAAAAAATCATACCACAAGTTTGCTTTAATTCCCACATGATGGAGAGTTCTACTGTTGCTAGATCAACACATCATATGTTCTTGCTACTGAGTACCAGGAGATTCATGGATAGGACAGGTAATCTATTCCTTTCCCAAATGAAAATGGGGTGCTCAAAATGTTAAATAATGCACAAAGCCTGTCAAGTCTGGAGACTACAGTCTCTCCAGTGAAGGGCCATAGCTTAGAGTGAAAAGGTGAGAACTAGAACACCATAAGTAAATTATCTTCTCTTCACACAGGTAGCCTATTTCCCTTTAACGATATTAGTAATTCACTCAAGGCCTTGCTAACCAAAGTTGGATCTGAGGCTGGAGAACATCAGCACCACCTGGGCATTCCTGCCCTGCTTAATCACTTCACACGTATTAATAAGACCCTGAGCTCTCTCACACATCACTTTAGTACATTTAATATAATGGGTACCAAGAACTGCAAGAAGACCAAGAACAATAACAGAAGTGAAAAGTTATGAAGAACAGATGGGAGCGATCGTGGCACACAGCCATTTGTTTGATTTTTATAACATTAGTCTCTTCTAGAGGAAGAACCGACTGCAACCTTTGTGTGTACCAGGCATGAAAGATCAGGAAAACGGCGATATTTAACAAAATAAAATAGATTGGTAATACCATTGGAGCAGGGAGTTTAAAACCTATTTTTTTCATGAGTTTTCTAGTGCTAATCTGACTCAAAAATATTTAATTCCAACCCTACCCTCAGCCACACAACACTGTTTCCATCTTGTGTAAATATAACATTCACATGACAAAAGGAAAAGTGCCTTTGGGCAGGAGAACCCCAGAACGAAGAACAACCAAGCAGATCTGAGAGTACCCAGCCAGACAGGACAATAGCAGCTCCACCATTCCCCAGATACCAAGTGCAATCATGAAAAAACGGCAATAGTTGGTGCCTCAGGGTTGTTACAGACAACCTGCCATTGCTTGTTACTCACTGAGAGGTCCATGAAGAGAAAATGAGTGCCTTCAGATGAGTTTTGAAAGGAAAGGGAGATTTCAAAAACATGTGCTTTTAAAGCACTTCAAAGCAGAAGCAAAACTTTCTAGGGCAGTGGTTCAACCTGTGGGTAACAATGTCCTTGGGGATTGAATGATCCTTACACAGCGGTTGCCTAAGACCATTTGTATATCAGATATTTACATTACAATTTATAACAGTAGCAAAATTACAGTTATAAAGTAGCAATGAAATAATTTTATGGTTGGGGGTCACCACAACATAAGAAACTGTATTAAAGGGTCACAGCATTAGGAAGGTTGAGGACCACTGATCTAGGACCTGCCTGGCTGCTTGCTCATCTGTGGATGCTTGGGGATGGCTTTGTTGGCTGTACATGGTAGAATGGTTGGTAACATCCCTGATCAGCCACAGATGTACCAGTCACAACCCAACTGAAACAGGCAAAACTGCCAAGCTGCCCTGAACAGCAAACTCCCCCATCTGAGAGCCAGAGTGCCAAGTAAAGAGGGGTGAGTGCCCCTACAGATTTGGGAGGTGCCCCTACAGGTGTGGGGGTGGGTACCCCTACAAATGCAGGAGAAAGCTCACAGGCAAGCACCTCATGGCAGCATGAGAAACAGCTAATGGGCTGCCACGTTCATGCAAGCTGGAGACATTCTCTCATCTCCTGCACCATAATACCAAGACAGATTTGGGTGTTTTCAGGTCATTGGCTCTCTTGTCTTCCTTTATTATTATTTTTTTTTTATTTATGGGGGGAAGGGCACTCACGTGTCACCTTTTACATGTGGAGGTCAGAGGACAGCATGCAAGAGTCAGTTCTCTCCTTCCTCTATGTCGGTTCCCCAGAGACTGAACTCAGGTTGTCAGGGTTAGCAGCAAGCGCTCTCACCAACTGAGCCATCTTATCGGCCCAACTATCATCTTATTTTAGGATATAACACACCCCAAGTAATTTTCACTCATGGACAAAATTAGACACATGGACTTCAAGTAACTAGCTGAAGTTCACCCAGTTAAGTACCAGAGTTGGGGTTTATCCGTTTCTGGAACCTCAGTATATAAAAGAAGCAACTATATTCCACCTGAAATTTTCATTCCCTGGAGCACCTTCCTTTCCCAGGTTCATACATATAGGCACATCCCTGTAGCTGATGAAGCCTTTTTTGACTTTGTCCCAAATTACATAAATCCAAGTTACAAAAGAAACACAGGACTAGTTGTTGAAAAGGAAAGAAGAGGCTTAGGACTGTTGAGTGTTTCAGGCCAGCACCTAAGCTAGTGAATGCCAAGCCACTACACGCTGCATTCACAACTCTCTGTCTCAAAAAAATAATAGTAATAATAATAATAAATAGATAAATTAAGGGAGGTGGAGGCAGAAGATTCAGCAGAAACTCCTCTCCTCCAAACCAGAGGAGCATGGACTACTGGAAAGCTGCCCTCTCCAGCCTCTACGGACCTGCACACACAAAATAAACTTTTAAAAAAATTAACCTTTCAAAAAGAGGCTGTTAATCATATAAACTGAATCTGAAGAACCATCAAATTGATTGTAATAAAATAAAATAAAATAAAAGACCTTAAGCACAGCCTCAACATGCTAACTTCAGTTTAAACTAAGCTTCATTGGAAACATCAACCCTTGCTGTTGTACAATCAGTGAGGGAAGGGTAAGACGTTCCTCAGAAATGTTTCTTTAAATCAACATCTCCCAAAGATATTTCTTATTTATACCTGGCTCAAGTCCAGAAACATTCCAAAACAACAGACAAAGGAGGAAGACCCCGCCTGACGCAGCTGTAGGCTTCATTCTGTTGAACTCCAAAGTGCAGCAGCCTCGGAGAACCAACTGGAAGGAAACAGACGTCCTTGACAGTTTATAAACCTTTGGGCTACACTCAGCTGTCTGCGGTTACTTTCTACTTAGATGCGCAGGGGTGGAGACTCTTCAAATCTTCTCAAAATGTGGTCCAGCAGCCTGGAGCTACTGCACCGCCTCACCTGGGAGCCTGTTAGAATGCAAAATACCAGGTTCCACTTCCCATCTACAGAATCAATCATAAATCCCATTTCAGCAAGATTACTGGGTCATTCACACACATATTAAATTTGACAGGCATTTATCTTAGCACACACTTAGCCTAGTCCACTAGACTTTATTATTTTTAATTACCTTAGTATTGAAAATTATAGTACAAATAAAAACAATAAATCTCCCCAGCACCCCTCTGTATATGAATGTCCTTAGCCACGCTCCACACACCTGTTTGATTCTTGTCACTTACAGCCTAAGGAACAAGAATCATTGAGTGTCAGGGGCTGACACAGGTGACATGCTTCTGATTGGCTTTTTTTCCTCATTGTGACTTAGTTTTAAATTCCCTGAACCACTAATGAGGTTGAGCACCTTTTCATCACATGATTTCCTGTGACATTGTGTTCATTGACTATGTGGGTGCTAACTCTTGAAATGGTTTCCTGGTTTTCTAGTTAGTTGTGCATACAGTCTTATATATCATCTAAACATGGTTCTTCTGGTTTACACACATTGTGGATATTGTTTTTAAATTTTTCATCACATTTGTTTTTAGATTTTGGGAGAACTCTGTGCCATGGTGTGTGTCTGTCTGTCTGTGGTGGTCAGAAGACAACTGTGGAACCTGAGTCTCTTCCAACATGTGGGTCCCACAGACTGAACTCAGGTCACCAGGCTTGGTAACTGCCCACCTGTTAAACCACCTTCCTGGCCCACATTGGGAATATCTTCTACTTTTGTAGATGCTTTAGAAAATGCTATCCTGGGTGTGGCTTGGAGGTTCTCTCTCTGTGACACTAACATTTAAATGAATAAGACACTTGCTCCTGATCCTCCCCTCCCTGCCTGACTCCAAGCTGTGACAGCATGCTTCTCCTTTGAATGGGGACTAGAACCTGTTATTTGTACTGCCTCCTGGTTCTTGCACTTTGGACTTGGGTAAGAACAATATTGCTGTCACCTCTCCTGATTGCCAGCTTACTAACATCAGATGTAAGCATTCTGAGACTCCATAATCACATGAATCAACCCACTGCTTTGTATAACTATGTATGCTGCACACACACACACACACACACACACACACACACACACACACACACCCCTAGAAAATACAGTAGAGAATTTTGGTAAACAGAATAATTGGTTACAGTATGTTCTAATCAATCTTTCGGGAGCCAGATATTGGGGTGAATGCTGAAAGATCAGAGAAGCAGAACAAGCCACAGCTAAACTCACCTCGACAATTCCTCATCGGATACTGTTTCCTCAAACTGGAAACCTCTGTGTCCTCATCCAAATGGATCTCAGCTGAACTGCTGCTAAAAGCTTAAAAAAGACCTCTAGTTTCTGGTCCTCATGCCTTACATACCTTTCTGCTTCCTGCCATCACTTCCTGAGATTAAAGGTGTGTGTCTTTCCCAAGCAAGACATGAGATCTCAAGTCCTGGTATTAAAGGTGTGTGGCATCATGCCTGGCTTCTATGTCTATCTAGTGGCTTTTCTCTTCTCTGACCCCAGATAAGTTTATTGGGGTGCACAATATATCAACCACAATACTCTCTCTTTTAATAAGCATTCCAGACCTGGAGTCCATAAAATATTTCCTAGTGCTCACTCTGAAAGCCTTAGAATGTTATTTAACATATTGATATTTTGAATCTGCTTGAAACTGATTTTTCTGATTAAAAAAAAAAATCACTACACCATATGGCTATCTATCTAGGTATTAAATAATCTAGCTTGCTTGTAAAGTGTGACTAAGGGTCTGCACCAGATCCTCTCTATATAGTATAGCTTTCAGCTTAGTATTTTTATGGGACTTCTGAGTGTGTGAATGAGTGGGTTCCTGATTCTTGTGCCTGCTGCTAGGACTCTTTTCCTTCTGGTAGCTTGCTGGATCCAGCCTCACTGTGATGGTTTTTGTTTTATCATGTTGTTTAAAAGCCTGTTCTTTTCTAATGAGAGACAGAAAGGGCGTGGATCTGTAGGAGAGGGGACCTGGGGAGGAACTGGGAGGATTAGTGGAAGAGGAAACTGATATCAGGGTATATAATATGAGAAAAGATTCTATTTTGAATTTTAAAAAAAAACTTAACTAGGGCTGACTGCATCAGGTAGAGGCTGAAGGCAGAGGCAAACCCGGGTAACATGGCTTTATTTATTTATTTAAGGTTTTGGGGGGGCTTTTTGTTTGTTTTTGTTTTTATTATGTACACACAAGAGGGTGCCAGATCTCATTACAGATAGTTGTGAGCCACCATGTGGGTGCTGGGAATTGAACTCAGGACCTTTGGAAGAGCAGTCAGTGCTCTTAACCTCTGAGCCATCTCTCCAGCCCCTTAACTTTTTTTTTTTTTTTTTGAGCGGGGGAGGGCAGAGTTTAACATAGCCCAGTTTGGGCTTGAACTTACTATGTAACTGAGGATGACTGAACCCCTGACTCTTTTACCTCCTGCTCTCCAGTGCATGGATGGCAGGCATGTGCCGTCACACACAGTTTTTATATTTTCTTCAATAAGTAGTTTGTTAATATAAAAATTGTGAAATTATGTTCCCTTCTGAAAGATAAACAATTAGTTTTCTTCATATCTAGGCTCCGGACTGCTTTCTTAATGTTTACTTTCTTCATGCTGCCACATGTTCTGCCTAGAACAGCCAACCTCTAACTGAGTCAATGGGGCAGTTACAGGTACATTGACCACACAGGGGAAGTGAACGGCATTTCACTATGAAGTCTATGGTGTTTGGTGTAGGCTATTTTAAGCTTTCCCACACTGAGTAAACTTTTTTGTATTATTCACCCAGTTTATTATCATTGTCTGATTAATTTATCAAATATACTCCTTGCATCTATCTGAGATGACTATTATCTTTTAATCTGATACTGTGATAAAAATCTAGTTTTTTCCATTATTTAGTCTTAAAATGTATTATCTAGATTACAAATAAAATTATTTACCATCAGGTATTATTTGGGATCATATATTTCTGGATGGGTTGCCCACATTTTAAACTTTTTACAGCTACATTCATCCATGGAAATCATATATTTTCTTCTCTTTACCCACTGGCAGCCCAAGTCAATCCCTGGTACCCACATCAAGGCAGAGAGATCTGACTCCACATAGGTGTCCTCAGACCTCCATACACACTCTTTAGCATATATAGCTGATGTGTGTGCACACACATACACTAATAATATGTTTTAAAATATATTTAAAAATAAGGACACTCTGACCTCCATACTCACACATGAATACATACACATACACATAACACGTACACAGAGAGACTTTTAGAAATTTAACTTCATAAAATGAGATTAAAATTTTCCCCCTTCAATTCTCTTGAAGCTTTTATTTTTGATTCAATTTATTTTGTATGTGTGGTAGAATAAAATAAAGCAAGCTGGCCCTGGAAATTTATAAATGGGAGTTTTGAAAAATAATTCATGGCTATAGAAGTTTTTTTTTTTTCAACAATTCTAATTTTTACTGGTTAATATATTTATCAGTACCAACTAACACTTGAGATGTATTGACATAATATGCTCCATGTGATGACACCCCTCTCACTTCCCATGCAAGAGTTTTGTTAAGCTTAGTGGCTAGCTGTCAATGCCATTAAACTGTATTTTTGTTATTTTTTCACAACAAGGTTTCCACTTATGAATACAGATTAACGGCACTGACAGTTAGCCACCAAACTTAACAAAACTCTTGCATGGGAAGCAAGAGGGTCCAGGAATCCAGTCAAAGAAAGAGAAGAGGGGTTCTATGATTAAGTGTATCAGGATCATGATGGCGAAACCTACAGAGGCAACCAAACCAAACTAGTGGGAACTCATGCAAGTTGGATCAGTGGCTGTGGGGCCTGCATGGGACTGGACTAGGCCCTCTGCATGACAATACAGTTGTGTAGCTTGATCTGCTTGGGGGACCCCCTAGTGGTAGGATCAGAATCCTTCCCTGGTGCACAAGCTTTTTGAATCCCACTACCTATGGTGGGATACCCTATGCAGCCTTGAGGCAGGGGGAAGGACTTGGACTTGCCTCTACTGGATGTGCCTCCCCATGAGAGCCCTTGCCTTCTTGTGGGGGGGGGGGTTAAGGGGGGTTGGGATGAGGAGGCTGTGGGGTGGGAAGAGGGAAGAGGGGATCTTTGATTGGTGTGTAAAGTGAATGAAAAATTTCTTAAAAAAAAAAAAAAGACAGGGTTTCACTGTGTGGCTTTGAAATTTGTCCTGGAGCTCACCCTGTAGACCAGGCTGGCCTCCAATTCACAGAGATCTACCTGCCTCTGCCTCTGCCTCTGCCTCTGCCTCTGCCTCTGCCTCTGCCTCTGCCTCTGCTGGGATTAAAGGCATGCACCACTGCCACAGCTGAACTGTATTCCTTTGTTTGTTTGGGGGTTTTTTGGTTTTTTGATTTTGGTTTTTGTTTTTCTGAGACAGAGTTTCTCCGTATAACATTCCTGGCTATCCTGGAACTCACTTTGTAGACCAGGTTAGCACTGAGATCCACCTGCCTCTGCCTCCCAAGTGCTGGGATCAAAGGCGTGCACCACCATCGCCCAGTCTAAACTATTCATAATCACTCTACACACTTCATGATCTTTATCTGGTGTTGAAATCTCACAGGCCACAGGTTTCTTCAATTATTGAACTTTTACATTATGTCTAAATTATTGAAGAGTCCAGATTCAAAGAAAGTTTATTTAAATTTTTTTTTTCATTTTATATACCGACCACAGTTCCTCCTCTCTCCCCTTCTCACCCCCCTCCTCCCCACTCCATCCCCCATCCACTCCTCAGAGTCGGGTAAGGCCTCCTCTTAGGGTGTCTACAAAGTCTGGCATACCAAGTTGACTCAGAACCAAGCCCCGCCCACCCCCACCCACCATCAGGACTGAGCAAGGTATTCCACCATAGGGAGTGGGCTTCAAAAAGCTAGTTCATGTGCCAGGGATAAGTCCTGATCCCACTACCTTCAGGATACTAATCTCTTGATTTCAATTGTGCAACTAGGAATAATGAATGTATTGTCATGATTTTCCACCAGCCCTTGCACCTCCTGGTTACTAATCTTTAGTCCAGAGATCAGGAGTGAAGAGATTTAAAAAACTACCTAAATTCACATGAATTTTAAAGTATATTTTATTTGTGTGTGTGTGTGTGTGCGAGCGCACGCGAGCCACATCATGCATGTGAAGGTAAGCAGACAACTTAGTTGTGTGAGTTAATTCTGTCCTTTCACTGTGTGGGTCCTGGGTATAGAACTCAGGTTGACTAACTCAATAACAAGCTCTTTTACCCAGTGAGCCGTGTGGCCTCCCCAAGAATATGTTCTTGACAAGACTTTTTCAAATGCTGCCAGTTAATCCACTACTTCTAAAATAAAGACACATGAACAAGGAAGATATACTTTGGGTCTGCAAATGTCATTAACTACACTGAAAACAACTACAGTTCATTCCCTGTCCAGATGATGACCTTTTGTGAGTTAAGACTGATAAACTAAATTATCAAACTGACTTGAAATTAGTACAATATTAAGAAAAGACAGAAAAAGAAAAGAAAAGGACTGAACAAAACAAGATACAGAAAAATACAAATAAAAAATTAAATAGTCTACAAGTTAGAAAATTCTGTAGGAGAGACACTTCCCCTATCAAAATAGGCGACTTTTTTCCTATAACCCCAAAAGAATGGGAAACAAAAAGTAAACAAATGGTATTACTTCAAACTAAAAAGCTCCAAAAGCTGAGACAACACCCAAGAGACTGAAAAGACCATGCAGAGTGTGGGAAGTGTTTTCTACTGTGCATTTTACATATAATTCATATCTAATATTGTGTAAGGAATTAAAAAACTTGAAAGTTAATCTAATGAAAGAATGGGCGAATGACCCGAATGTCTCAAAAGAAGAAATACAAACGTCAACAATTATGAAAATATGATCATCCATTAGTCAGAGAAAATTAATCAAAACCATGAGCTATATTATCTTACTACAATGTAAACGGCTATTACCAGAACAATAAAAATATTAAGTGATGGCCAGAATATGAAGAGCAGAAACACCCATGCAACTGGGGATTGAAATTAATATAGCCATCGTGGAGAACAGTATGGAGGTTCCTAAAAATGAAAAGACCATCTACGTTGCTGTCACATGCTGCAATGTATGTAGACAGGAAATAAAAACAGCCTGCCAAAGAGAGACCTTCAGACCCATGCTTATTGAAGCATTCTTCACAACACCTAGGATATAGGATGTACAACCTAGCTGTATATCAATAGAAGAATGGATAAATCAAACATGACATTCATTTACAAAGAATTAAATTCTATGTTTTGCAGGAAAATGGAACTTGAGGGGTTTAAGTGAAATAAGCCACACAGTCACATTTTCTCTTTCATATGCATAAGTAAAAAAAAATACCAACCTGAATGCAAAATATTGATTATTGGAGGTCAGAAATAGGAAAGAAAGAGGATGAAAGGAGGCTAGATGCTGGGCAGTGGTGGCACATGCCTTTAATCCCAGTACTCGGGAGGCAGAGCCAGGCGGATCTCTGTGAGTTTGAGGCCAGCCTGGTCTACCAAGTGAGTTCCAGGAAAGGCACAAAGCTACACAGAGAAACCGTCTCAAAAAACCAAAAAAAAAAAAACCAGGAGGCTAGACTTAATTAGTGCATACTATATATGTGGGTTACTGAAGTCACACTGAATCCCATGTGTTAACCAGAATCAAAATATTTTAAGGAAAATTCTGATTTTTTTCTGGAAAATACTTTTATTAAAAATTGTAGGCAATTGTGACTGAAGAGAAGTCTCAGAAGTTAAGAGAACTTACTGCTTTTACAGAGGACTAGAGTTCAGTTCTTGGCACCCTCATCCTGCCTGTAATTCCAGCTTCAGATGACTATCTGCCCTTTTCTGGCCTCTGAAGGTACCTGCACGCATGTGCATATACACACACATACACAAAAATTAAGCCTTAATTTATTTTAATTGTGGGTAAAAAATCAACATGGAAGTTACTAGAACAGTAATACACTATACTTAAATTTAACCTCTTATGCTTGAGAATTTTCTGATTATTCTACTTGGGACCCTTGCCTCACTTTCTTTATTTTGCATTGACAGTGAAATTCATCTCATGTCCTGCTTACTGGAACACACCAACACACATTTGTCAATTCCAGTTTCTTCATTGATACAATGGTGAGTGTGTTAATTGTGACAGACCCTACATTTGTTCTTCAAATATAAAAACATTTGCTAGCTGGTTCCTTAAAGAAAAGATTTGCCAAATATTACAATAAACATTTCTTGGATTTCCAAGAAAACATTTTCATTACATAAATAATATACATGAAATATGACTTAATGCATTGTCCTATCTTATGCATAGATCATTAAAAGAAAATGGAAATTTGAAAATGAGAAAGATGAAAATGAGAGATTAAAAAAATAGATTCCACTGTACTAACTATTCAATTGAAAATCAGTGCAGATTGAGCTAATAAATGGAAATAAAATAAATGGAAATACATAGCCCCTTAAGTAAGCAAAATGCAATTTTGTTTTGCACTTTACACCCTGTAACTCAGGTGTTAAGGTTTATCCCAAATAAAATAGAAATATTAAGAACCACTAAACTTGACAGGCACTGCAGTACATTGAGCTCCACAGGGACAGCACCAGGGGAAACGAGAGCCAGATGGGCACTGGGAGACTCTGTGCCTCACGGAGAAAAATCAACTAATCATGAGCCAAGGAGATCCTAAGGAGCCGAGAGGCAAAATGTCCTCACTTGCATTATTTGAGCAAACTTGCCCAGAGGAGCACAAGAAGCAGCTCCGATGCTTCTGTCAACTTCTCAGAGTTCTCGAAGAAGTACGCAGAAAGGTGGAAGGCCATGTCTGCTAAAGAAAGGGGGAAATTTGAAGACATGGCAAAGGCTAGCAAGGCTCGTTATGAAAGAGAAATGAAAACCTACATCCCCCGCCCCCCCATAGGGGAGACCAAAAAGAAGTTCAGGGACCCCAATGCACCCAAGAGGCCTCCTTCAGCCAGCCTTCTTGTTCTGTTCTGAGTAGTGCCCCAAAATCAAAGGAGAACACTCTGGCCTATCCATTGGTGATGCTGCAAAGAAACTGGGAGAGATGTGGAACAACATTGCTGCACGTGACAAGCTGAAGGAAAAATATGAAAAGGATGTTGCTGCCCACAGAGCTAAAGGAAAACCCGATGTGGTGAAAAGGAGGGTGGTCAAGGCTTTAAAAAGCAAGGAAAAGAAGGAAGAGGAAATGATGAGGAGGGTGAAGAGGATGAGGAAGAGGAGAAAGAAGAGGAAGACGAAGAGGAAGATGTTAAGTTGGTTCTATCACACTTTTTCTATAAAGCATTTAACCCCCCTGTACACACATAACTCACTCCTTTTAAAGAAAAAAATTGAAATGTAATGCTGTGTAAGATTTTAAACAGTACAGTGTCTCTTTTTGTAAAGTTAACACACTATCGAATGTGTCTTCAGAGAGCCCTGTCTGGTGGTATTTTCAATAGCCACTAATCTTGCCTGGTACAGTCTGGAGGTTGTAAATTGGCATGAAATTTTAAAGCAGGTTCTTGTTGGTGTACAGCACAAATTAGTTAGGTATGGGAACAGTAGGTTTTGTCTTGTTTTGTTTTGTTGTCCTTCATCTTCAGTTGTTGCTGATGTATCTTATATGAAGATAATTGTTGTTCTGTTAACTGAATACCACTCTGTAATTACAAAAGAATTGCAGCTGTTTTGTTGACATTCTGAATGCTTCCAAATAAATACAATTTATTTAAAAAAAGGAACCACTAAACTTTATTTAAAAGTATCTTTGTAACAAATTTAAAATCCAGGGGAGCCCTTGACCCCGCTGAAATTATTCTTATATGTGAACAGTATGACAAATTTCTTGTTTAAAAAAATATCCCACTGAAATGGGTAAAGGATGGTGGTCATGGACATTATTAGTTGTATTCCAAAGAAACTGTGAAATCCTCATGAGGCCATCAAATTTGAAGCATCTATACTTATAGTATCTTTCAAAGTCTTCAGTTGAATCCCCATACTGAACTAAAAGAGGACTTTTCTGATCCAAAAATGGTAAAGTGTTCCTGAAAAGAAGGAAAATACAGTCTTACAGCAGTACTGGTACTGATGAGAAGCTATGGTGTAACACAGAGACCAGAAGCACTGAGATCCGACCAGGCAAAATCATGGGAGAAGCATTTATTCTATTCCCAGAAGCTATTATAATTTTTTTTTTTTTTTTGGTTTTTTGAGACAGGGTTTCTCTGTATAATAGCCCTGATAGTGCTGGAACTTGGACGTTGTAAATCAGGCTGGCTTTGAACTCACAGAGATCCACCTGTCTCTGCCTCCCAAATGGATTCAAGGTGTGCACCACCACACCTGGCTACAATATTTTAGTAATTCAAGTAGCACATTTATAAGAGAATGCATAACACACGCTCTTTGTTAAAAGATGCTTGGAAAAAAATTGTAGGTCATTATTTTCTGGAGCATGTTTAGGTAACAAATTTGATATGACCGCAATATCTCAAGTTGGAATTATGAGGGTTCCTTCCTACGTGAAAATAATACTCATTTTGGCAAACTAAGTTCCAAGACTATCGACTTTTTAAGTAACTCTTTGGCTCATTGAACAATAGCCATCTCAAACTGGCCATGGTGGTGCACTCTAGCAACTTCTGCATTTAGGAGGTGGAGGCAGGAGGATTGGGAGTTCAAGGTCATCCTTGACTACAGTGCTCAGGGCTAACCTCGGTTACATGAGACATTGTCTCAAAAAGGAAAAAAAATAATGACCTCTGTAATAGGCACTAAATTCTTCTAGGATGAAAAAGGAAATCTTATTAAAAATTAGCCAATATTGGGCTGAAAAGATGGATCAGTAGGTAAGAGCATTGGCTGCTCTTCCAGAGGACTAAGGTTCCCACACAGTAGCTCACAATTATCTGTAACTCCAAGTCCAGGGAATCTGATGCCCTTTTCTGGATTCTGTGGGCAACAGGGATGCACATAGTACACATGCATACATTTAGACAAATGCTCATACACATAAAATGAAATAATTTTTTTTTAATTAGCCAATATTGGAGCTGGTCAGATGGATCCCTAAGTAAAATATACGTGCAAACCCAAAAACCTGAGTTCTATCCCTAAAACACACATAAAGAGGGAATTCACTTCATAAAGTTATCCTCTGGCTTCTACATATGTGCCATGGAACACACATAATGATAAAGAAATTTATTAATTTAATTACATAAAAGATAAACACAATCCCATTACCTATTTACCAAAGAGATTTTTCCCATCTAAAAGATATTATATTATAAAACAGACATTGGGGGTGAAACTGCAAAATTAATCTGTTTACATAAGGAAATAATGAGAAATACTGAGGAAATACCTACTAGCCAAAGGAAATCATAATTACAATAATTCTGAAGAAAATCATAAGGACACTTGATTTGGTATATGTCATCAAGTTATTGGGCCTTTCCTGTTTTTTTATCAATGTAAACATTTATGGCACAAATTCAAAACCTCTCCTTTACCTAGGTATTCCAAACATTCAATTTTGGTGACAGTAAAAACTTCTATCTCTATAGCTTTCTAAATTCATGCTTATTTCCTCTTTCTATTTATCACAGAGTAGCCTAAACATCTTCTGAATACAAGAAAATGAATGTAGATGTTGTGTCTCTATCAAACTCTCAGGGATAGGGAAGGAGTTGGGTTAGTGACAAAAGAAGCCAGGTGTCTTTGAGCTGTAAGTCATAAAGTACCAAGTCAACTGCTTAGGCAAACATGGAAAGCAGTTGATTCACAGAATTCACAGGGAAATGTTAACTTTCCATTACCTCTAAAATTACTCATAAGACTCAAAGCTAATGTCCTAAAATTGTCAGGTTTCAGAAATTCTTAATAGGCTCTATTGTCTCTATCTGATCATGAATCCACAGAGCATGATTAAAGATTTACAACTGATAAATGGCCACATAACTAATTTTCAGCAACAAAAGACAAATTTACCCAAGTAATAGCTGCTTTTGTTCCCAGCACAAAATAGCTGGAAAGTGAATTCCCCAGAACAACCACCTCCAGTTTTAGGAGAGAAAATTATTTTTGTTTTATTTGCTTTATATTTACTAGGGGTTTTTAAATAAATAAATATGTGTTCCAACATATGTATAAATTTTTAAAGTGTACAGTTTTGTGTCGCTAGTTATGATAGGTAACCGGGGTCATTATAAGTCTCCTCATTAGTAGCTGCATTAAGACAATCCCACAAACACTGAGGGTAGTTACCTGTCAGGCAAAAGGTTTGAACAGAAGAGAATTGAGGGTAGAAATATGGTACAGAGTAGATGTGCATATTCCCCAAAATATACAACAGCATAACTAAGTAATTTCCATGAAAGTATCATAGTCCAAGCCATTTTTAGGAAACAGGACTATACTTATCCATTGTACTAAAATGTCCTCATATCTAAATCCTTTATGACTAGACTTAGAAGTCCTAAAGAATGAGACTTGATAGAACTGAAGTTATGGGTCCTTCCTTAACTGTGTTCACTGTGCAAAAGCTCAAGGACACGAGTCAGTTAAACACTGTCGCAGAGCACAGTTTAAGTCCGTGTTAAATACATGTTGCCTCAAACATGGAGGTAGGAATGAAAATTGTGTGCAGAGAGAAACGAGAAGCCTCAGCGACAGTCCACCCAGGACGAAGGACAGTAGATTTCTGTCACCTGTGCCAACGTCTTCTTCTTTACGGGTTCTAAGTTTTAGTCTAAATTTTGATTATGTCTCATAGGGAAAAAAAAAATCAAAGACCATTTCTGTCCTAGCTTTCAAATTGGATACACATTCTGATTTTGAATCTTTTGGCTTATCTCATCTGCAGGCATATAGCTATCATTCTCACAAAAAATCTAAAAGCCCCTGCAATAGTCACAGATGAGGTGACACAGAAAAACTGACAGGAACATCCTAGAAAAAAAATTCATAACACCCCATTCCCAGCTAGAATCTCTTCAGTAATGGTAGATTTTAGGCCAAATACCAGCTGACATATACCTCCTCACACTGAAAACACATTGAGCTAATCAACTGAGTTGTGCTTAGACTTACATTAAGTAGAACATTTTAGGTTCAACTCAGCCTTGTACTCAATCTCAGCATATTGTCCAATAGTTTCTCTAGTAACCAAAGACAGTACCAGATAACCCAAACGTCAGTATACTGTTACACTTACCTTGGAATGAAACAAGATACTGGTATTTGGAGAGTGATATTTAGCTGCACTGAAGCATATGTGATTGAACTTTCAATGAGTATGCCTTGTGGCAATTCCTAAATACATAAAGAAAAAAAAATTGGTTATCTTAAATAATCTCTTACAAATTGTTTCAATTTTTAAAATGTAGTATATGAAAATGAGCCAGTCAGCTTTATAATATAAAGTAGATATAATATAAAGTAGATACAAATGCAAGATATAAAATGGAACAAAGAATTGACTGATAAAATGTCTGTCCCTATCAGACATGGTATCAGGGTCTTTGATGTGTTTGGAATTGAATTTTCATAGCTGATCATACTTAAGAATTTTTGATAATCATACTTAAGAATCAGGGTGTGATTGAAGAGGATCTAAATTACTCTGGTGCAAATTTTTGCTAAATACTTGACAACTTCATAAGTTGTATGTCTCCTGTTTATAAACTGAATATAATATGAACCATGCATTGGCAAAAGTTTTGCAAGACAGGCCATATTGTGTCTATCACTCCATCCACTCTCACGCTGTGGGGTGCGAAGGTTGTCATACAAAAATAGCTAAACAAGTGTCACTTTGTTCCAAGAAAACAACATGGAAACCTCAGCAGCTCTCTGAATGTGCTCTATTGATCATAGCTGCCAGACACTTATATAACTACTATTTTTAATTATAATGTTTATTATTTCTTTTACATTTTGAGCTTATAATATGATTACATCGTTCCCCCTTCTCTTCCCTCCCTCCAACCCCTCCTTGCTCTTTTTCAAATTTCTAGACTCTGTTTTCATTAATTGCATTATAGAGAACATCTTGCATTCAATATGAGAGCAGTCAACTCAAATATTTCCAAAGAAAAACAACTGAGGTCATTCCTATACTAATTACTATCAGATGACTAGGTTTCATTGAAAATGAAAGCCAATTTGCATGCATCTAATCATGTGCTAATGTTTAGAGTACTTCTACTCTAGAACTGTTTTCACCTCTTCCATGCATTCACCTAAGATCAATATTTGCATGTAGTTCATCTTCAAGCATACTGTTTAACATCTATACAATGTGATGTTCTAAACTTCGGCTAATGCCCACAGATAACCAGCAAACAAAAAAAAATGTTCATAGTAAAAAATTTTAGCATTGGCCATATGGTTTCAGGACAACATGCAGTATACATGAAAGAAATTCATTCCAATCTGGAGTTCCGATAAACAGTTCCCAGGACAATGTGATTCAAGGAACATATGGATAACAGAATCTAAATCACATTATCAAGTCAAGTATGGTGGTGCACACCTTTAATGCCAGCACTCAGGAGGCAGAGGCAAGCAGATCACAGTAAGTTCTAGACCAGCCTGGTCTATATAAATGAGTTCCAGACAAATCAGGATGACATACTGAGACCCTGTCTCAAAAAGTAAAAATAAAACAAGTCTCATTATTAAATTCCTGTTTCTCTATGTGCCTTTGAATTCCCTCTTCTCTGGTTCCTCTCTTTCCTGGGTGGCAACTGGAAACTGCCTGCTTAAACATTACTGCATTATGACCTCAATGAAAGAGAGAGAAAGAGAGAGAGAGAGAGAGAGAGAGAGAGAGAGAGAGAGAGAGAGAGAGAGAGAGAGCGGGAATCTCTTCTTAACATATCCCAGAAAGAAAAAACTAGGTTGGCACTTGACTTACCACAATTTTCTGAAATGAATATTGACATGGCCTCTTTTTTCCTAAGTACTTGTATTTTTGCATCTTACTAAACAACATTTGCATATTGCATTTGAGCAACCTGTGTGCTGAGTATTTGCCAAAATTTGGTTATTGCTTTAAGTGTTAAAGTTACAGCAGTCAACAAACAAGGAATGCACCTGAAGCCAGGTGGAAACCAGCTCACCCAAATTGTACTAAGACTGGGGCAAATGTGGTTCTGAAGGAACAGGAAGCTATCGCTACCAATCACAGTGAACAAGTTCATATAAAGAAAACTAGTTTTCTGATTTCAGAAAAGATTGGGCCCTCTCATATTCCTATAGCAGTAGTACACCCTTACATGCCCTGAATCTATTGAAATCTGAAGTCAATAATGAGAATTCAGATTTTAAAGGCTGTTAGAGAAAGAAATTCATTTCTGGTAAGATTTTTAATCACAAAGATTTGTAAAGGTCACTATAACCAAGACAAAACGTACACAATAGTAGAATGTATAAAGAATAGCATAGCTTTAGTAATTCTATATTTTCTCTTCTACCACAGAAGTAACCATGCTTAATAGATTAGTTAACACTACATGATGTTTAAAATCAACTGGCAGGGCCAGAGAGATGGCTCAGGAGGTAAAGGTGCTTGCTACAATGACCTGAGTTAGCTCCCTGGGACCCACAATATAGATGGAGAATCAACTCCAACAAAATGTTCTCTGTCTTACACACACACACACACACACACACACACACACACACACACAGGCAGGGAAGACATACACACACAAAAATAAAATGTGTGACTAAAAGCTAAATCAATTGACAATTAAATTTCAATAGCTTGATTTTTAGCCATTGTCAAACAATATGTTTTTTTGTTAAAATGAATTCTCTTACATGAACCCTGATGCCACAGGACTTTAGAAGATAAACAAACACAAATATTTCATGATCAGTGTAGTGATCAATGTAGGAGACAGGACAGCCACATCCTAGGGAGAGTTCATGGGCTTGAAGTAGCAGGTCTCCCATGCCATAAAAATGTATCACTTCCACCTTGACCCTGTATATGTCACAGGATACATTTACTGTTAAAAGAAAAAAAGGGAAAACATCGTATTACATTTCTGTCCCAAAATGATAGTTCAAGGAACTTCCTGTGTCTTGACTGAGCTGAATTCCCAAATACAGAATGAGAATGGGTATTTCTGGTTGCAGCTTCCTCTAGTTTGGCCAGTTCATCTCTATGATTCAGTTCCTTCATGAGAACATGAAAGATTCAAGAGCGATTTCCTGAGAGTCTCTAAGGCAAAGATTCCCTGCATTCCTAGATATCATTCAAATTTTGACCAACAGATCTCATAAGTACATTTTCAAAATATTTCCAACATAAAAAAAGATCTAGACCTGAAAATAAAAAGAATAGATGAACACATAACTAAGAGAATGTACCACATATTTACATGTAAAACTTAACTTGTAGTTAAAATATTTGAGCCTATTAATATGACCCGATTAGCTAGATGAAACTAAAGAGTTCTAAACAAAACAATATTGTGCCTACTTTGATAACTTTCTAAGACTCAAAACAAATTGTTTAATCTCAATTTTTATTACCTCCTGTGTAATTCAATTCATTGTTTTCCCATATTTACAAAAGATAAACTTATCCCATAGCTTTTGTGTGGCAGAGCAAAATTAAAATGATGTAAATCTATTGAGAGGCTCAGTCTACAAAGGAATCACTTAGAACTGAACGTAGCTGACTACTATCAGTCTAAACTTTATAACACATGGTCAAAACATGCAATCCTAGACAACTTCCTCTCAAGATAAGTATTTTTCACATATTGCAAATCAATAAGCAAATGTGCAGAGAAAGGTTTAATCTGAAAATATTTTTCAAGGAAAAGGCAGCATCCTGGGACCAGTGTGGTGGATACTTTTAGGAGAAAATTCAGTGGAGAAGACAGATACATAAAATCATACCTGATTACAGTCATTAATTATTAGTAATGGATCAGCAAATTACTTTTAAATAGCCCCAAGGTCAGTAGCATGCTTAGAGAAATGACACCTCCCTTTCTTTAATTATGACCTCTAGAATTGCATCTTTTCCTTACTGTCAAGACAGCCAAGAGTTGAGGTAAAAAACACAAGGAGTCCTCCTAACACGCCAGAGATTTTCACCATGGCTGTAAATGTGACCCAAGGGCTCACAGGAAACAGGATGTCAAGGTGAATGAGCCTCTGCAGGTGTCTATAAGCCTCTTGTCTCCTCAGATGTAGGCAATGACTCATCACCCTAGAAGGTGCTGGAATCCCAGCGTTTTTCCCCCACATCACAGCTGAAGCTATAAATTAAAAAATCAGAAAAGAAAACATGAAAAGTGGTCCTAGACTCTACTCCTTCCAATGGCATCCTCTCCAAAGATGTAGACATATTTGAAGTTGTAGTCTTGTGTGATATTTGATACATTTCTGCTAACATTAAAAGACGCTGTGAGATGATTTGAGAAATGCACTTGGACAGTGTGGTGATATTGTGTTCCCCAAAATATTGTGCACTCTAAAACTTATCTGGGGTCAGAGAACAGAACAGCCACTAGATATAGAGGTGAGAAAAATGGTGGCACACATGCCTTTAATACTATCACTTGGGAGGTAGAGATCCCATCTGGATCTCTGTGAGTTTAAAGCCATACTGGAAACAGCCAGGCATGGTGACTCATGCCTTTAATCCCAGGAAGTGAGCCTTTAATCCCAAGAAGTGATGGCAAAAAGGTATATACAACGTGAGGACCTGAAACTAGAAGCATTTGGCTGGTTAAGCTTTTAGGCTTTTGAGCAGCAGTTCAGCTGAGACCCATTTGCCTGAGGACACAGAGGCTTCCAGTCTGAGGAAATAGGATCAGCTTAGGAACTGTCAAGGTGAGGTAGCTGTGGCTTGTTCTGCTTCTCTGATCTTCCAGCGTTCACCCCAATACCTGGCTCCTTTGTTTTTATTAATAAGACCTTTAAGGTTCCTGCTACAGGACAGTATCAGAGAATCACTTATGAGTTGGTTGGAGACACAGGATATTGTGTTTCACTCTGGGGTACTCTCTATCTCCTAGTCAGTCACTCAGACCCAGTAAACTTGGGCCAAGATGCATATCCAGTATTTGGAATGAGCTCCAGCAGACTCTGATTCAGGAATACGAACACATGACTGTAATCCAAAAGTCTGGGGAAATTCTGCTTGCCAAATTCATTTCATTATGAATGTGTGCATGTCAAGAGTACTGAAGAAAAATCCTCAAGGGACATTTTGAACAATTGAAGCTGATAATTTAAAAAATCCTAAAAGAAAATAATTGGCACAAATATCAGTGTCACCTGTTTCCAATTTTTGGAAGCTGTTAGTCTCTGAAAAATCTTCTTGTCAAAGGGTAAAACTTGATAATTTATCACTAGAGATGACATAGCATGTCATAGCTTGCCCCAGTTTCTAAGTGCAGGACAACTTTTGGTGTATGTTGCAAAGTTTAATTATATAACCAAATCTTTAGGATTATGAACTGATAAAAAAAAAAAGGAACAAGTGAATGTTTTTCATCTTTGAACATCAAAATTGTTTCTTGCAATAACATATATTATTACATTGCTTATTCTGTAAAATGAATAGTATTCATTTTCTCAAATCTATAAGGACCATAATCAGTAGCTTTAATCTGACACCGCCTTTCCCTTTTTCTTCATTATTAAAGAGGTGAACACAGCTTTAACTAGCCAACAATACAGAAAAACATAAAATAATGCTGAAATTTTTTTGCCAAATTACTTATTTATTAGAGGATCATTCAACCAAGGTAGATAACAATGTTTATATGTTCATTATGTACAGAATAAAATAAAATGAAATAGGTTCATATTTATTTAATTTTTCTGATTCCTAATTTTTTTTACAAAAACAATGCAGGCATGTTAAGAAAGAAAACAAAAATAGGCCCGTAAGCTTCCAATAACAGCAAGTGGGCTTTTTCACTGAGGATTTAGTCTAGTATCTGCTCTCTCCTGGTTCAGATAATTCCAATGGTTTATGTACTGTTCTGCTAAAGTAGGATTAGAGTGTAAGAACTGCCAAATTGTCGCTCAGAGTTCATGATGAAGAGCAGCCAAATATCAATCATCTCACAATTATGCAAGTCAGGGTTTAAGCATTGACAATGACTAAAAATTGCTACTAAAAATGTAAAACTTTGGGGCTGGAGAAATGGCTCAGCAGTTAAGAGTACTTGTTGCCCTTGCAGATCATCCAAGGTTCAGTTCTCAGCACCCACATGGCAGTTCACAACCATGTGTTACTCCAGTTCCAAGAGATCTGATACATTCTTCTGACTTCTGCAGGTACCAGACACATGTGGTACATAAACATAGTTGCAGACAAAGCGGTAATACACATAAAATAAAATGTAGAAATCTAAAAACTTATTGTAAAACTTTATTTTTAAAAATGACACCATTACAAATTTAAGTTTCCTTCCAGCTTCTCACCTAAAGAGTTCCTAAGTGTGGATTGCAAGCACGTCCTTTATTTAGAATGGTAATTTTGGAATAGTTTAAAGATAATTTCCACAGGCAATACACTCCCCAGACAGCCACAGTCCCCTGGTTAGTAGACTTGCATCCTCATCCAGAATTCATATCTTAATTTCTATGCTTAATAATAAAGGGTAAAATGCACATGGCCCACAACATGTACATAAGGCAGTCAAAGACGATTTTTTTGTTTTATGTATGAGCAGGTAAAAGACATATGTCAACTTTATGAGTTTGTTTGGACTGTATAACCAAACCTCTGTCCATGTGTATTTCCTATCTTTATGTGACTCATTTTTTATATTACTTTATTCTTTCTTTAAAGACCTTACTTAATTATTTTTAAGCTATTTATTTTTCCTATGGCTGTCTACACCCATTTTCTTTTCATTATTAAGTACCTGTGCACTTCATTACTCCCACTGTCGTCCAGGTTGTTCATGTAGATCTCATCCCTTTCTCTGTCATTGGGTGATCCCTGTGTCTTTCCTAGGGGCCTGTTTTCTAGGTAGCCTCCCTGGAGTTGTGTAGCAGTCTAGTCATCTTTGTTTTACATCTAGTATCCTCCTATGAGTGAGTACATACCATGTTTGTCCTTCTGAGTCTGGGTTACCTCACTCAGGATGATTTTTTCTAGATGCATCCATTTTCCTGCAAACCTCATGATGTCATTGTTGTTCTCTGCTGAGTAGTACTCCATTGTGTATATGTACCATATTTTCTTTATCCATTCTTCAGATGAAGGGCATCTATGTTGTTTCCAGGTTCTGGCTATTGCAAACAAAGCTGATATGAACATAGCTGAGCAAATGCCTTTGTGGTATGATTGAGCATTCCTTGGGTATATGCCCAAGAGTGCTACAGCTGGGTCTTGGGGGAGATGGATTCCCAATTTTCTAAGGAAGCGCCATATTGATTTCCAAAGTGGCTGTACAAGCTTGCATTCCTACCAGCAGTGGAGGAGAGTTCCCCTTGCTCCACATCCTCTCCAGCATAAGCTGTCTTTTGTGTTTTTGATCTTAGCCACTCTGACAGGTGTAAGGTGGTATCTCAGAGTCATTTTGATTTGCATTTCCCAGATAATTAGGGATGTTGAGCAATTCCTTAAATGTCTTTCAGCCATTTGAACTTCCTATGTGGAGAATTCTCTGTTTAGTTCTATAGCCCATTTCTTAATTGGACTGTTGGGCATTTTGATGTCTAATTTCTTGAGTTCTTTATATATTCTGGATATCAGCCTTCTGTCAGATGTGGAGTTGGTGAAGACCTTTTCCCATTCTGTAGGCTGTCGCTTTGTCTTGTTGACCATGTCCTTTACTCTACAAAAGCTTCTCAGTTTCAACAGGTCCCATTGATTGATTGTTGCTCTCAGTGTCTGTGCTACTGGTGTTATATTTAGAAAGTGATCTCCGGTGCCAATGCATTCAAGAGTACTTCCTACTTTGTCTTCTATCAGGTTCAGAGTAACTGGATTTATGTTGAGGTCTTTGATCCACTTGGACTTAAGTTTTGTGCATGGTGACAGATATGGATCTATTTGTAGCCTTCTACACATTGACATCCAGTTATGCCAGCACCATTTGTTGAAGATGCTTTCTTGTTTCCATTGTACATTTTTGGCTTCTTTGTCAAAAATTATATGTTCATAGGTGTGCAGGTTAATGTCAGGGTCTTCAATTCAATTCCATTGGTCCTCATGTCAGTTTTTATGCCAGTAGCAAGCTGTTTTTATTATGGTAGCTCTATAGCAGAGCTTGAGGTTGGGGATTGTGATGCCTCCAGAGGTTGTTTTATTGTACAGGATTCTTTTGGCTATCCTGGGGTTTTTTTTCCATATGAAGTTGAGTATTATTCTTTCCAGATCTGTGAAGAATTGTGTTGGTAATTTGATGGGGATTGCGTTGAATCTGTAGATTGCTTTGGGTAAGATCACCATTTACACATCTCCTGAATCATTGATGTCATGATTACTCTATGCACAAATGAATACATGGTATGTACTCACTCATAGTAGGATACTAGATGTAAAACAAAGATGATGTAAAACAAAGATGACTTGACTGCTACACAACTCCAGGGAGGCTACCTAGAAAATGGGACCCTAGGAAAGACACAGGGATCACCCAATGACAGAGACATGGATGAGATCTACATGAACAACCTGGACGACAGTGGGAGTAATGAAGGGCAAGATTCCAGGGAAAGAGAGCTCAGGGGACCAGGAGATCCCAGCTGAATCAAGAACAGAAATGGAGAACAAGGAATAACAGACCATGATAAATGAAGACCACATGAGAACAGGAAGCAGCAAAGTGCTAGAGAAGTCCCCAGAAATCCACAATGATACATCCACTGTAGACTGCTGGCAATGGTCAAGAGTAATCCTGATCTGACCTAGTCTGGTGATCAGATGGCCAAACACCCTAACAGTTATGCTGGAACTCTCATCTAATAACTGATGGAAGTGGATGCAGAGATCATCAGCCAGGCCCCAGGTGGAGCCCCAGGAGTCCAATTGTAGAGAAAGAGGAGGGACTGTAAGAGTGTGAATTGTTGAGAACAAGATTGGAGAGGCACAGGGACAAATAGCTAAACTAATGGAAACACATGAATTATGAACCAAAAGCTGTGGAGCCCCCAACTGGATCAGGCCCTCTGTATAAGTGAGACAATTAAATAGCTTGAACTGCTTGGGAGGCACCCAAGCAGTGGGACCTGGACCTGTCCTTAGTGCATGAGCTGATTGTTTGGAACCTTGGGCTTATTCAGGGACACTTTCCTCAGCCTGGAAGGAGGGGGCTGGACTTGCCTGTACTGAATCCACCAGGTTGAATTGAATCCCCAGGGGAGTCTTGGCCCTAGGGGAGATGGGAATGGAGGGGAGGGGCTGGGGGGAAGGTGGGGGCAGGGGTGGGAGGGGGGACGACAGGGGAACCCATGGTTGATGTGTAAAATTAAAACACAAATATAATAAAAAAGGAGATAAAGTTGCACAGGTAATGAATGTCATATTTTGACTACACTCTTAATGACAATTATTAATTTTATGTCTAAAGGTAAGCAATTATTAAATTACTAAAATCAGTTAAAAGCTAGAACATACTGATGGGGAGTGATATAAGAAATTCTTAAAGTGCTTCTCAAAACTATCATTTTAGGACAAAGGAAGAAAAGGGGTAGACATTTAATAAAAAAAATTAAAAAAATAAAAAATAAATAAAAAGTACCTGTGCACACTGTAAACTCTTTAAAGGGTTTTTTGGTCTGGACCTGTTTTATGTGTACCTGTAGTGTTCTCTGACCTCATAAACCAAACCTTAAACTGCTAAGCAGCAGCTAGGCCTCCAGCCTTGCTACTTTGGCAGTTGGCTCCACCTCCTCCTCAGGTCCATGGGAGCTGCACTTTAAGGCTGTGGGCCTGGCTGGGAGCTGCATTTAACTGGAAGCTATGTTTAACCACCCCAGGTCTAAGAAGTTGGTGCCACACTGTAGCAGGTATTTTTACTTAGCTTGCTGCTTCTACTTAGCATGCTTGCTGCTTAAGTGTACTGCTGCACAGCCACACCTCTTAAAGGAGCCATATCCTTCCTTTTTTTTTTTTTTTCCAGCTTTCTCAGTTCCTATGTGGAAATTCAAGCCCCACACTGGGTGATATTTGTAGTTGAAATTTTCTTTGGGCTGACAACCAGCTTCTAAATAAAGACACAGAGACTTATTATTAATTTTGAATGTTTGGCCTTAGTTTAGGCTTGTCCCACTAGCTCTTTTAACTTAATTTAACCTGTTTCTGTTCATCTACATTTTACCTCAGGGCTTTCTTAAATTCTGTATGTCCTACTTTCTTGCTTCCTCCATGTTTTGCTGGCTGGCCCCAAGCATTTCCCTGTCATTTCCTTTTCTTTCTTCTATCTCAAACCTAAATCCTCCTACTACTGTTGTACCCAGAGTCCCCCAAAGATCACCAAGAGACCAAATCCAATGCAAAAGCAAAGAGTCTTTGTATTGTTATGAGTTAACTCAGGACGCTTTGTCCATCTGACACAGCAGCAGAGCAGGAGAGACCCTGAGTAGCAATGGGGCAGGGTTTTTAAAGCAAGGGGGGCTTGAGGGTCTACAGACTACATAGGAACAGACCCGGGGTTGGTTTATGTGAGTTGGCAATCATGTTATTAACTTTTAATTGGCTAGGGTTAGTTGAGGGTTACAGTTTTCCATTTGGGGGCAGGCCTGGACAAGTTCTAGGCTTTGTCCTTGAGCTGCCATGGAGGCTGGCTGGCCTAGCACATAGGGGCTGACTCAGTGGCCCAGGCTTTGTCCTTGACTCATGCATGTAGCTCTAAGTCTGTAAGGGGTCCCAGAGAGTAAACAATTGGCTGAACCTTGAGCAGTCAGAGTACATGTAGAAAGGGAGCTACTGCAAGGTCTTTTGTTCACGGCCCTCCCGGAAACGGCTTGCTCAAGTCTCAGGAAACTGAAATTGAGGCCTGATCTCTGAAAGAAGACTGACAGCCTGTTATCGTGTCTGCTTGATCGTTTCAGTACTTACTCTCACTGCCCAGAAGTTCTGCCCATGCTTCCTCCCTCACTATTAGCAGACGACCATTGATATTTGAATTTGCCTGTTCATGCATATTGAGTTTCCAATGAGCACATTCCATGGATACATGTGAAGAGGAGAAGAGTATAAAAGCAGCTACTTAATTACATCTGGAGTTTATATGTGAAATAAAATGTTCAGTAATAAGAGCCAGCAAGATGATTTCATGGGTAAATGTGCTTGCCCCCAAGTTTGACCATCTAAGTTCAGTCTCTGGGACCAACACGGTAAAGAAGAGAACCAACCTTCACAATTTATCCTCTGACATCTACACATGTGTCATGACATACCTCATTTATTTACACACACACACACACACACACACACACACACATACATACACACACACACACATACACACATACACACACACACACATCTTCAGAATATGAGATTCCATGGAAAGTGAAAAATCAGTAGGTGTGCTACAATTAAATTATGTATAGTATAGAATTGGAAAACAAAAAGCAGTGTCAAAATTAGAGTGAGCACTCAACATATCTATAACTGAGCCAGTATTCCCATGTAAATTGTCTTTAACTATAACATTTAACATCTTTATTAACATACTATTTTTATTGATTATCTGGAAATTTCACATAATGCATCCCAATCACATTCATTTCCCAGTCCTCCCAGGTCTACCCTCAATTTTTGTGGCATCTCCCACAACAAAAGAAAACGAAGAAAAGAAAATACCAAGTCCAACTTGTGCAGCCTATATACTCACTGGAGCATGGTTAAACACCTGGTGGCCAGGCCCTTAAAGAAAACTGAGTCCTTCCCCAACCCCACCCCTGCCAGAAGCCACCAATTGTGAAGAGATACACTTCAGCTTCCCTATCATAATTTTTAAGAGTTCTCTTCAATGGCTTTGTGTCTAGACTATGTCTTTTTGGGGGTTGGGGGTAGGGAGAGAGATTTCACAGCAGCCTTATGTCTCTCATTCTCAACTATGGGTCTGCAGTCATTGACACCACTGCAAAAGAAGCTTCCTTGTCCTTTACAGTCAGCTGCAGCATGGATCATGGATTTCCATGTGGTTTCTGTATAGCTCAGGCCACAGACACCAACATTTAACATCTTAAAGATATGGTGTTTGTGGTGGTTTGAAAGAAAATGGCCCCAAAGGGAGTGGCACTATTGGGAGGTGTGGCCTTGATGGCAGAGGTATGACACTGTGGGGGTAGGCTTCAAGGTCTCCTTTGATCAGGCTTGGTGTGACACTCTATTGCCTCCAGATCAAGATGTAGAACCCTCAGCTACTTCTCCAGCACCATGTCTGCCTACATGCCACCATGTTCCACCATGATCCTAATGGAGTAAAGCTCTAAAACCATAAGCTAACTCAATTAAATGTTTTCCTTTATAAGAGTTTGACCCGTCCTGCAGGCCAGGTTATTAGGTCAGACCAGAGGAGGCACCACCTGAAAGACCAATGGGGGCGAGAGAGAAATGAGACCACGCGCATAAAGAAAGACAGAGTCAGTCTGAGTCACGTCAAGGTCTCATTTATTGCAAAGTGAAGTAAGCTTATATACTGGTAGATATGAGGGGAAGGGAGGGAGATGAAAATATTGTTAGAAAAGAGTCCGAGTGAGGTCTCTTTGGTCCAATGCTTGAACAACTGATCAATCAAACATATTCCAAGAAGTTAATCTAAAAGTACATTTTGTGGTTTTTTCCTGGAACGATTGTTTTGTAAGTCAGTAATGGTTGTATTGTAAGTCAAGGGTGTAGTTATGCCAGATCATCCAAGCAAGAAAGGTCAAGGTGCAGTCATCCAATTTTAGGTTCCCAACAAGAGTTGCCATGGTCATGGTATCTCTTCCCAGCAATAGGAACCCTAAGACAAGACATATGAGATGAATTTAGCTAAATGAATGCATAGTGTTTAAGGCCCTCCATTTGACCTGATACCTCTTCTTCCATGAGACTGATAGAGGACAGTATGGGTACATAGGAGCACTTTTATATTCTGTATAATAAAGACACATTTCCATTCCATACTGTGAAAATGAGTCTATGTATATGTTGTTAATAATTTAACATGCACACACTTGTTGCAGAATATTAGTTTGACTATGCAAAGATGTGTTGCCTTTGTTTGTATTCATCAAGCTGGACTCTGGTTCTCTGAAAGAGCAGCAAGTGCTCTTAACCACTGAACCACCTCTCCAGCCCCTTGGTTCTAATGATGAACCAAGGACTTCCTTACAAGAACATGGGTGACGGTTACTTACAGATGCATGAGTGAGCCCCAAAACAATTATAACATAGAAAAGTCTCACCCCTAGGTGATGATCTCCCAGAAGCTGTGTAGATGAATCTTTCTTTTTACTGTCCACCTCTCAGGTACATTAGCACCTCCCAAAACACATGGAGTTGGGCAGGCCCAGGTACAGCAGGTGGGGCAGGAAGGAGTAAATGGCTGTAGACTCATCTAAGAGTCAGGACCCCTGCTGCCACTGCTCCTTCCATGAGGGAATACCAACAGGCCTATCTAGCATGTTGTGAATGGGTTTGGGGGGAATCTCCAGTGCCTTTAACATAGTGTGATTATATCATGGAAATACCCCCCCATTCTGCTGGGCATTTTTACCTGTGGGTTATTGTGAAGATGATTTCCTCTTAAACTGTACTGTTTAATTGAAGTAATGATTTTATATGATAATAGTGTTAGTTTAAATAGAATTTTGATGATTAAGAGTTTTTAACAAATACAGTAAGGGATTATGATAGAGGTTAGTTTAGTGGGAAAATTAATACAGGTGAAGGTAGCATATAGTGTTGCCCCCCACCCCTGATAAAGCAGGGGCTGCAGAGGGTAGAAAATAAGAATAAAGAAGTATCTCAAAGCTAGGACTTAGGAGTTGCTCTTGAGGAGCCATACAGACTGTGGCTTAAGTTAATGATTAAGGAAAACAATCAAGTCCTAGGAATTAGCTCAAGTTCTTTTTGATTTTGGAAAATGTGTTCACGGGTTTCAGTGTGCATCACAGCTAAAACTAAGCTTTAAACAATTGACTTCATGTAACTAAAAAACAAAAAATTGGATGGTTAGTTAATTGGACTGGACTTTAAATATGAAAAGTGAAACTAGTCACCTGTTTTCTGGCAATTATAAAGACTACTAACTATGTAAATGGTTATGGATTAAAGGCTCCTGATCTACCAGAAGTCAAAAAGATAAATGTTTAACTATATGTAGGTTCTTGGGGATAATTTGTTTTCCACCCATAATACATTAAATGTTTAATCATGTAAGGAATATGGAAAACATGGGGTTTTTTTTTACTTTTATTCAATTGTAATCATTCACTTAAAAAATAGAATGTAACCACATTGTAATTTTTATATTGCTTGAAAGACTCTGCTAGGATATATAAGCTGTAAGGGGAAAAATACAGAAGTCAGAAGGAAAACACCAGGAAAGATGTAAAAGGAAGACATGAGGAAGTAATTAGAAGGAAGGCATCAGGAAAGAGCAAGAAGAGAAACATCAGGGTAGAACACAGGAAAAGAACAGAGTATAACAAGCAACAGAAAGAATAATAAAGCAGAAGAGAAATTTTTATTCCTCAGAATAAGAAGTCTATGTGTTTTTTCTTGTCAACTGCATTTTATTCCCAGTCCCTCTGACCTGCAGAAGGCACATTAAACTCTAATATACATTTGAACCATGTGAGTATCTTTTCAAAATACAGAATTACTAAGAGGTTGATATTACAGAGTCCAACCACCACTCTGCTCCATCCTCACTGTCTGGTCACTGTTCCTACTCCACTTAAGTCAAATTCAAATGGAACTAATTGAAGCAAAGGTAAAGGAAAGATGTAAGTAATGTGGATCCAACAGGGCCAGTCAGTCGCTGACTGGTGTCTTCTCTGTGTATAGTGGTCAGGGAGGACCAGGCAGAAACAGTGTCTTCTGGACATGACAGGAGTATTGTACTCATGGACTCTCAGCAGCTCCATAAAACCTGTACAACATCAAATCAGTTAGCATTCAGCACAGAGAGGGGAGGGGTTCAGGAATCTCCACCCCTGGGAGCTATTGAAAAATGATCATTTCCAGGGGAGAAAACATCAGGTTTTAAGGTGTGGCACCTGGAATGTCAATCATGTTCCAGTAGAAGGCTCCACACCTTAGTATATGGGCAGCACTTACTAGTTTTTTAAGGACAAAGTTTGGAAGCCATAAGGAGATTGAAGAGTGGATCTTGGAGGAGTTAAAAAGAACAGGGTGCTGAATATGATCAAAATACTTTGTATACGTATATGAAATTCTCAAAAAGTAAATTATAATAAAAAACTTTCAAGAAAAAAATAACTATAAGCATTGTACTTAAAATGATGCACACTAGACCTTCAAAAATTAGAAACAGCATTAATGGAAAATTTTTATTCATTAATCAGATATGATAAGCTAAGAGCAGGAACAGCTTTTAAAAATGAGAATATATGAAGGTAGCATACAATTTTATTGCAAATTAGTCACTTTTTAAAAAATGGATCAGAGAAGACATCATCAAACCATGTGCACTCTGGAGAAATGGAGAAGTGACAACTTCTGATCCACAAAGCTAGATACTTCAGCAGGCTGAAGCTTCCTGGTTCTAGAGGCCTGGGGCTCTTCACTTGATGTTGAAAAGCTGAAGAGATAGAATATGATGCCATCAGAAGACAGTGGTGACAACTATAAATATGTGCTCAGGAAGAGGGATATCAGGTGATGCTACTTCTTCCTTGGACCACCAATTGATAGATATCAACATAGGTACCACCCACTTTGAGGATGAGTCCCACCCCACTCAGTTAATCTCCTCTGGAAAAACCCTTGTAGAAACACCCAGAGGCATGTCTCCCAGACCCCAGTCTTCAAGTAAGACCAACTACCCACAAGACTCAAGAAGGACACTTCTAATTCCTATAGAATCTCTGACTAGTAACAGACTAGCAAGTTTTAAAAACTAACAGTTTTAACAATCAGGAAGGCATGATCTAGAAGCTGTTTAAGGGCAATGTGTCTTTCATCAAACAGGACCTGTCCTTAGCTGTTTTCTTAAGTCATACCTGACAAAGCTGAAAAGTATTAGTTTGGTGTCTCCTTACTTGGGTGGAACTGCAGGAGCAGCTTGCTCATCTCTGGGTATTGTCATATCCACTTCCCATTCAGGAGGATTGCCAGTGAAATCTCCTCTGCTTTCAGCTTCACAGAAAAGAGGATAGCGACTAAAGGTAGGGGAAGAAGAAAGAGAAATATCATATAGGGGGCCAAAGATTTAGTCAGACCTTAGAGTTTAGAAGGCTGTGCTCAAGGCCAAATTCCAGTGACTAGTAGATGTGCTGATTCAAGTGAATCACTTACAACAATGTTAGCTTAGGATATGTGATTTTAAAATCTTAGTTGTAGTGGGCAATGGCTCACAGAAACTCACTACTGGCCAAGTGTAGAAAACAAGCATCAGTAGAGTGTTCAGCCACAAACAGGTCATTTATATCACCATCATACACACAGTTACACCCATGTATACACACACACTCGATACTATAAAGAAAGCATGGAAAGATAGTAAGAGCTAAAGGTCATAGAGGACCAGACAGAGTGTCTCTAAAAATAACAGGACCTCTGCACTCATGAGCTCACAGTACCTGTGGTTAACTTAACAAGACCTGCATAAGAGGAGCCATGGACAGTCGATGGCATAAGGGGAGGGTCAGGCAGAGTCAGGTGTTTTTTAATGGTTTGACTCCTGGTAGGTCAATCATACTCCAGTGGATGACCCCCACACCCATGAGTATATGAAGAGCACAAATTAGAGTCAATGAGTTTTATTCTTTTAATTTTAAAAAGAACACAATGTTAAGGAATAGGTAGGAGGTGGGAGGAGATAGAGTAGAAGTGGGGATGGATATTATACAAACACATTGTATGCAATTCTCTAGGAATTAATTAAAATATTGCATTAAAAATGTTAGCTGCTCCAGGACAGCCAAGGCAGTTACACAGAGAATCCCTGTCTTGAGAAACAAACAAACAAAATTAGCTGCTATGGCAGATATTACTCTTTGTGTGGAAAACATGTAATGTTGGCTTCAGCAGTTACTTGAAGGGAAAATGGTTTCCAGGTGAAAATAATGAATGTTCTCTCACATGTGGGTCCTGAATCATACACAGAGGATATGAGTGTACACGTATTATTTGGGTAAAGAAATAGCATTAGCAGAAAGGAGGAAACGGGTAATGGGGAGAATATGGTCAAAGTACATGAGACACTTGAATTTACATATATTTATGAGCCCCTTCACTATGTACAATGAATATAGGCTAATTAAAGTGTCTAAGTGATTATAATAAAGTGAGGTGATGAGAGTGAGGTTTCAAACATGATGAGGAAGACCGGCCATTAAAAACATAATATCCCAACTTTATGACACATTTATGTGCAAAACCATTTTAAAAACAAACACATTTTAAATTCCTTTTAAGATGTTCATTAAATGATTTTAACCAGAAAAATCTAATAGATTGCCCCCTAAAACCTGCCAAGTTTAACATAACCTTGCAAAAACCAGATCAGAGTTGCTAGTGAACTATACCTTAGACTTTCTCAAATGGATTAACTAATAAGATATAAAAGGAAGCTGAATCTCACCCCATGGGTCAGCTTTAAATCTGCCTCCTCTCCCTGTGGCTTCAACCCACCCACCAATGCTGCATGCTGCCCTTGATTTTTCTGATATTTCTGTATCTTTCAGGCTTTTTTTTCTGTCCTCAGTAAACTTGAATATGGACTTGTTTTTAAAGTAGCCTAGTTTGATTAGTTGGGTGAGACCTGTGAGGTTTTCAGCCATTCTGACACTAGTATTAGAAACATGGATTAATATCCTTCTCTTCTCTAGCATTCTAAAGCTCTAGGAGACAATTGTAATTTTGAAGACTCAGGGCCAAGGATAAAGAGATTTACATTCCCTTTAGACATTGGATTCCACCACCACCACACCAACCCACACTCTGAGTTGTGTGGTTTAACATTTAGGGCTTGGGTCTTTTATCAAGAGGGCCGAGGTGAAGCTGGGGCGTTGGACAGGTGCTCCACATGTGATACTCACCTGTGCATAACACAGGACAGAAGCATCTCAGCCCGTGCAGTAGAGTTTTTTGAGATATATGTAAGTTTAGTCTGAAGCAGAGTGACATCACAAAGAACCTACAGAGGCAAAGAAAGATTTAAAATCTCTGTTTATCTCACAGATCTCAGGAGATTTCAAGGGATTTGAATAAGAGCTTATAGATACTTCAAGTTCTCCCAAAGAAACAGCCATTTCCCTAAACAATTACTCATGAGAAGAACCATCTTCTAAATGAAGAGATAGGTTCAATCTGGTACATTATTGGGGTGTAAACATCAGATAACGCTTGTTTATTGAAAGAGATCAGCTCTTAAGTTCATATTTTTAGAGATCACCCATCTTACACCTCCTTTTCAGAAACACAGTAGAAGGTAATGTGTGCTTATTTTGGAGAACATCAGCTTTCAGATCAGCTGAAGCCCATCTGGAATTCAGACTTCTGAGACTTTCATTTAAATGATTAACTCTGGACTTTTGCTTTGAGACTGGGTCTCATATAGTCTATGCTGTCCTTGAACTCTCTAGGTAACCAGGATGGCCTTGAATTCCTGATCCTTCTCCTCCTGCCTCTGCCTCTCCAGTGAGAGGGTTACAGGCATGCTCCACCAAGGCAAGTTTCTGTGGTGTTAGGGATCAAACACAGAGCCTTGTACATGTTAGATGAGCATGCTACAACTGAGACACATAGAGAGAGCCCCAGTGCCTGTTTCAATTCTTAAAAAGGAAGGAAGGAAAGAAGGAAGCGAGAGAGCGAGAGAGCGAGAGAGCGAGAGAGCGAGAGAGCGAGAGAGCGAGAGAGCGAGAGAGCGAGAGAGCGAGAGAGCGAGAGAGCGAGAGAGCGAGAGAGCGAGAGAGCGAGAGAGCGAGAGAGCGAGAGAGCGAGAGAGCGAGAGAGCGAGAGAGCGAGAGAGCGAGAGAGCGAGAGAGCGAGAGAGCGAGAGAGCGAGAGAGCGAGAGAGCGAGAGAGCGAGAGAGCGAGAGAGCGAGAGAGCGAGAGAGCGAGAGAGCGAGAGAGCGAGAGAGCAGAAACCACCGTGATGAAGTTCTAGTTCTAATCAGTTATCTGGCTGAATTGCAAACAGCCTTCAGGATCACCCACAGCTGTCTGAGTTCACCACAGCCCAAGGGCACTTAATAAACATCCTGAATCCCGCATGCACAGTGCCATCTAAAATATTCTTCCTGTGTTACCAAACCTGTCATTCATCTCAACCTGTCAAAGTTGTGCAATGTCTTGTAATAAGTAATGTTATAGCAAAGTTTCTGATTTTTATTTTTTTTAATCAACTCAAAATCCCAGTTAATGTTAGATAGCAATGAATAACTAACCTGTCGATGCTCCCAGTAGGGAACTCTGAGGACCTTTGTGATGTTTAGCCAATGTTACTCTCTTCCACCTGAGGCTAGCCAAATGTCAAGGACTGTAATGTGCCAACTAGTTTGGGATACTACTTTGTCATGTTCAGAAAACAGGTCTCTTCCCATCAGCAAGTTAACATACTTCCTGGATGTGACTTTTAAAGACATTAACCCAGCTATATGACAAATAGAAACTTTATGATTTCCATTTTGCAGGTCCAAGGAAGGGACCATAGACAATAGCATTTCTTCTTACTTTATTGACAATGCCGCAGGAGTAAGTACGGTAGGTAAAATCATAGACATCGTTTGGCCAGACGGTGTTCACAGGACAGCCAATTCCTAAAAACACTTCATCAGGTTCCATAAATATATTGGGAAATAGTGTGGCCTTAACCCTGAGATAGAACCAATGATTGGTGCACTGCAGACGATAGGCTAATAAAAAGAAAAGAGAATATTCCTGTTAACAGGCTGTATGGGAATCATCACAGAACATCTGAGCAGAGCTACTTAATGCAAGAGTTCATCCCTTAACAAAATAAAACATGTTTTAGAGAGAAGCAAGTCTGTAAAATATAATCATCTGCTATTAATTCATCCCTAATATACTCACATACACTCCTATCTACTAAAGACAATTTTAATAAGTCTTTCAGGGGGAAGAGCAATACAAATTTAAAACATTTTTAATCCTTTAATTCCATTCTCAGAAGTCAATATTTTTCTTAAGGCAAGTCTCACTACATAGCTCTGAATGACCTGGAACTCTCAATGTAGACCAGACTGGCCTTGAACTCACAGAGCTCCACCTGTCTTTGGCCCCCAAGTGCTGAAATTGAAGGTGTGCAAAACCATGCCCGATCTCAAAGCCAGCATTTTGTACAGCTGGGACACAAGAACACATTTCTAGTATACACTCTGTGAAGTGCAGAGCACGGCCGCACTCATAATCAACTCACATTCCTCCACACTAGTCCGTGTTTTCATTTCTAAATCCACAGCCTTGTGGTATATATACGCAAACATGGAGGGTTGATATAGCAATAAACACAAGTCAAGAACACTACAACCAACTTGTTATGCCATGTTTGGTGGAAATCCCTGGGAGGCCTGCTCCCCCCCCCCACAAAGGGAAATGGAGGAGGAAGGGATCTAGGGGAGAAGGGAGGTAGGAGGAGTGGAGGGAGAGGAAATACCTCTAAATAATACTGAGCAAAATAAAGCTATAGAATTAATTATAAATAATACTTTAGATACCTGTAAACCATACTTCTGCTTCTGTAAAGCTGAAGTAAAATTATGAAACGTGCAGAGGAATGGATGATTACTAAGCTTCCGATGGATAGAGGGAAGACACTGAGATCAGAGGTGACCACAGGGACTCCCATTCTAACTCACTTGGATAATTTAAGCAAGGAAAGCAAGTCAGCACGGATTTAACAAGTCTGTGTGATGAGATGGTGGATACTAATATGATGGCTTAGAGCAATCCCCTTTAAGTAGCTCCTAATAACAAGAAATAAAATACATTAACCAACACACTAAGAGTCTTGCAACTTCCCTAGCATCAAGACTAAGTTATCTTGTTGAAAGAAATTTGACAAAAATACCTAACTTTTTGTTGTAATTCTAAACTTTCAAACTAAGAGTTTGCACTCATATTTAGGTGACCAACCACTCAAGTTTGCTTAAAGTAGACTTGTTGGCACTTAAACTGAGGAAACTGGATCAGTTAATCATCTTACCACAAGGAGCTGGCCTTCCCTCTCAGATACTGTGGCTCTACAGAGGATAAGGCCAAGGAAGAATGCTGAACCCTTGAAAAGGCTCCTTTCCTACATGCCACAGGATGTCCTGAGATCATTTATTTATTTATTTGCTTACGTATTTATTGGTTTTTCGACACAGGGTTTATCTGTGTAGCCCTGGTCTGTAAACCAAGCTGGCCTTGAACTCAGAAATAAAGGCATGCACCACCATGTCCAGTGAGTCCCAAGTTCTTAATAGCCCATGAATACCTCTGTGCTTTCCAGGCCACTCCACTTTCCTCAGAGCTAACTCACCTCAAGCACTGAATCCCCAGAATGTAATGTGATCTGGGAAAGATCAAAAGAAAAGGGGACTGGAGAAAGAAGGAACTCAAGTTAGGACAGTGTCTAGTCTCAGTAGAAACGTGAGATTCTAAGATCATGCATCTGAAAGACACCAATCTCTATGAAACAATCTAAAAGCCCCATCCCTCAGCACATGTTAAGACATCCCAATTCTCCAAGTCATGTGTGATACCTGCCCAATCATCAGCCCAAGTTCTCATAAAGAAAAGCAGAAGAAGTTGCCGCAGGCCCAGGAAAGTCTTCATTGCTCAGACTGGAGATCAAACCCCACAGAAGAACAGGAACAGAGAGAGTGAAAGGCCTTCTTATATGCTGGAATAGATAACCCTCAGTTGGGAGTAATTAACTAGCGCCTTTTACAGCACACATGTGCCACGAATACACCCTCAGTCCATCGTTTAAAATGTAACACCTTATTTAGGTAGTTAAGAACTAGTGAGAACATGATGTAAACTGGAGTGTTCACATAGCACACTTGAAACTCACACACAGCTCTCAGTCATGACTGCTGAGAGATGAGACTTCTGCAGGTGGTCCAGAAAAATACAGAAGGCTGACTTGCATTGGAATCTGTGCCATTATGTATAGAGAGATTTTATACACTAAGGTATACTTTGTTAAAACTCCCTACCACCCCAAAATATCTGTGTCTCATTATCTGAACACTACAGGAGTAACTGTATAAGGATATGGTTGCCCTGTGTCACTCAGAATGCAAAGACTCAACACCTTGAGACCTCCTATACTTCCACGTCATCCCACCAGTCCACCTCTGAGCAGAAGCCCTCAATCAGATTCACCTGCAGAGTATTCTTTTTAATACATGATGACTGAATTACAGCCATTCTTTTTTTTTTTTTTTTTTTTTTTCTGATTCAGCAAGGCGAGAGTGGAACAGGGAATTTACATTTCTAAGTCCCCAAATGACACCCTTACTAATGCCCTCAGAATTGATGGGGCATGGGGATTTGCCTCCCAAGCATGCCGTCTTGATACTCATGAGAAGAGCTTGTTTGCAAACTTACATACATACATCACCTGAGTACCTTGTCATAAAGCAGATGCTACTGCAGAAGTGGGGGTCAGACCCAGAGACGCTGCACTCGGGATAAACTCTCAAGTGATGCCCATGATTCTCTATGACTACAGTCCGAGTAGCAAGGCCTGCAAGTAATTTACACGGGACTTCAATTCTTCTAAACAAAAGGCGACACTTCTTCAAAATGAGAAGTTAAAAATCTCACTATGAAAAAACAGCTTAAATGCATATTGAGAGCTGGGAATGTAGCTTAATGGTGGGAAAGTTACCTGCCTTGTGTGGGCCTAGAAGTTTGATTCCCAGCACCTCAAAAAGCCAGATTCAAGCTCACCCTACTTTTCTAGATCATCAGTTACTTGAGTTCAGAATTACATCCCATGATGATATAGCATGAAAGACAGAGCTACTGAAAGGCGAAGTGAATAGAGGAATGTACCGGCTCATGACTGTATTTCCTGAAATGTATTATTGCACTAATAATCTGTCCTAATATAGGGCTGGGGTTGTAACTGAATGGGTAGATCTCTTGCCTAGCATACACAAAACCCTGAGTTTGAACCTCAGCCCTTCATAAATTAAGAGTGATTATGCATAAGACACTATCTCAAAACAAAATACACACACCAAAATAAATAAAAAAAAATAGTAGTTCTACAAGGTCACTATGCTATGAACTCCTTAAGGCAATACATTCCATGTATAGTTTCATCTCCAGGGCTTAAAAAAATCTGTTACAAATGAGAGATTAAAATATAACAGTAGAAAAAAATGTAACTGCTTATTTACCATGTAACAATTTCTTTTTTATATAATTTAAATTTTTCTTTATTAATTTAGGTTTTTTCCTTTATTAAAAATAAAAAGCTGTATTCAAATAGCCCTTCCACTACACAAATAAGAACCTGGGGAAAATACAATTCTATATTTATTTTTTAATTAATTAATTAATTAGTTAATTAATTAATTTCCCCAGCCCTTTCCTTAAGGTTGGGAGTTAGCTCAGTAGTGGAGCACTTGCCTAGAAATCTCAAGGTCTTGGGTTCAGTCTCCAGCACTGGAAAAAAAAAAACTTCTCAAATATTTTCATCCCACTTGTAGTACAGATGCATATTTCAACTTGAAGAGCTTTTGATACTTGCTGCCAAATAAATGAGCAAATTCCTCTCCTCCTATAAGTTACAGGGTGTGGCCCATGTGTGTGTGTGTGGTGTGTGTGTGTGTGTGTGTGTGTGTGTGTGTATGGTGTGTGGTGTGTGTGTGTGTGTGTGTGTGTGTGTGTGTGTGTATGTGTGTATGGTATAGTGTGTTGTGTGTGTGTGTGTGTATGGTGTGTGTGTGTTTTGTGTGTGTGTGTGTATTAACAAACGTTCAGTATGGAATACAATGCCATCAACTATAGTCTCCGCGCTGTATGTTACATCTCTAGGTTTCATCATCTTAGATAAATGAGTGTTTGCACCCTGGGACCTTTTCTTATTGCTGTTACTGTTTTCATTTCTTAATACAATAAAGATGTATTCAACCAATCTCTAATTTTTCTTCTGCTTAAATTTATCTTACTTCTTAGTTTTTAAAAATTAGGGTATGAGGGCTGGAGAGATGACTCAATAGTTAAGAGCACTGGCTGCTCTTCCAGAGGACCTGGGTTCAATTCCCAACCACGTGGTGGTTCTCAGCCATATTTAACTCCAAGAGACACAACACTCTCTTGGGACTTCCACAGACACCAGCCACAAACATAATATGCAGACATATATGCAGTCAATATATAAATATATATATGATATATATACAATAATAAACAGTATTTTTAAAATATGTAGCTTTTGAAAAAAATCAGAGTATTTTTATTTTACTAAATGAACACAATGTTAAACTGCCATTAAATATTTATGTTTGTGCCCACAGTTTACCACTGCTCCCAGATTTCAGCAGAGGAGTTCTGTTTGCAGAGGGCGATGGTCAATGCAGAGAGTCACAACTAGTCAATGTGCTGAGAACAAGTGACTGTGGGGAGCTCAGCCCTAGATGGGCATCTATATCACCTTCTCCAGGGCTCAAGGAGCATCTCCTTAGAAATAATCCTGTAAGTACAGTATTTCAGGGGTCGTCACATAAGAGGGGTTGAAAGAATGTAAGAACTGGGGACAGGGAGGGGTGGTATAAAATGTCCTATAGACATGACATGGCTGTTGCAGCCATGAGCTCACAGTTGCATTGTCTATACTCAGGGAAAACTGTACAACTGAAGATGGGGCCCTCCAACATACCATCATGGATGAAGGAGAAGCCCATAACATCCCACCCTTCCCTGAGGAGCAACAGGCAATTAATGGTTGCTGGAGGAGGGGAAGTCATATGCTCAGGGATTTTGCCAGTGGTAGTGTACCCTCCCTCACACAAATAACCTGCAGGCCCATACTCTGCAAGCATCTCTAATAAAATGCAGTGGAACACACAGACATACAAATAATATAAAACTGACTAAATGAATCTGTGTCTACAGTTTACTTCTGCAGACACACATAGTACATATTTATACAGCATATATGTATCTATACATACACATGGACACTTCATACACACATACATACCTTCTAGAAAACTCTAGAAAGTATTACAATATCTATCACTAAGGAATATATTAAGTAGGCCTTTAGGTTTATGGTTATTTGTTATGTAGGTTTTTTGAAACAAGGTTTCTCTGTGTTTAAGCCTTGGCTGTCTTGGAAATGGCTTTGTAGACCAGGCTGGCCTCCAACTCAGAGATGTGCCTGCCTCTGCCTCCAGAGCACTGGGATGAAAGGTGTGCACCACCATGCCTTGGTAAGGTTTATGTTTTTAACAAGTTTTGTACTTGCAATTTCTTTCATGTTATAGATTTTCTTTCTTTTTTGGTTTTGTTTTGTTTGGGGCCAAGGGATTGAGACAGTAGTCTCACTATGTAGTCTGGCTGGGGTGGAACTCATGCAACAGGCTGATTTCAAACTCACAGTTTGCTTCTGCTTCCTGAGTTCTAGGATTAAAGGTATGTGTCACCACACCTGGCTCATGGGATCTCTGGTTAGCTGGTTAATAGGACTCTGTGCCCTCTCTGCCTCAACATACTTAGCACTTAGATGTTAGGTTTGCTCTACCTGGTTTAACTTTTAAGTTATTGTGAAAAAGTAATGATATTTTCAGACTATCTCTGAAGTGGAAAAAACTGAACTCCAAGTATAGGAGGTTTGAGATGAAAGTTGCGTGTTTGAAATACAGTTTTATTCTAGGTATACACAAAACTTCTCTTTTATTTTTTTTACTTTTTTTTCATTTTTTCTTTATTAAGAAATTTTCTACTCACTCCACATGCTATCCACAGAACCCCCCTCCCTCCTCGCACCCCCAGTCCTCTTTCCCAGCCACCCTGAATCCCCCACATCCCCCAAATTGAGGTTTCCCATGAGGAGTCAGCAGAGCCTAGCACACTGAGCCTAGGCAGGTCCAAGCCCCTTCCCACTGCACCAAGGCTGTGCAAGGTGTCACATCACAGGCACCGGATTCCAGAAGCCTGCCCATAGACCAGGGACAGATCCCAATCCCCCTGCCTGTGTGCCCCCCAAACAGTTCGAGCCAAACAACCATCTTCCATATCCAGAGGGCCTAGTCCAGTCCCATGGAGGCTCCACAGCCACCAGTCCACAGTTCATGGGCTTCCACTAGTGTGGCCGGTCATCTCTGCATGTCCTCCCATCATGACCTCAATGTCCCTCGCCTACAGTATCTCTCCTCTCTCTCATCAATTGGATTCCTGGATCTCAGCCTGGTGCCTGGCCGTGGATCTCTGTATCTGCCTCCATCTGTCAATGGACAAAGGCTCTATGATGATAGTTAGGTTATTTGCTAGGCTGGTCACCAGAGTAGACTGGTCCAGGCACCCTCTGGACCACTGCCAGCAGACCAAGGTGGGGTCAACCTTGTGGATTCCTGAGAGCCTCCCCAGCACCCTGTCTCTTCCTATTCAAAGCTAGACATCAAAATACTGAACAATCCAATTTAAAAATGGGCTATAGAGCTTAACAGAGAATTCTCAATAGAAGACTCTCAAATGGCTGAAAGGCATTTAAGGAATTGCTCAACATCCTTAGTCATCAGGAAAATGCAAATCAAAACAACTCTGAGATACCATCTTACACCTGTCAAAATGGCTAAGATCAAAAACACTGAAGACAGCTTATGTTGGAGGGGATGTGGAGAAAGGGGAACACTCCTCCACTGTTGGTGGGAATGCAAACTTGTACAGCCACTCTGGAAATCAGTATGGCGGTTTCTCAGAAAATTGGGAATAAGTCTTCCTCAAGACCCAGTTATACCACTCTTGGGCATATACCCAAGGAATGCTCATTCTTACCACAAGAACACATGCTCAACTATGTTCATATCAACATTATTCACAATAGCAAGAACCTGGAAACAACCTAGATGTCCCCCAACTGAAGAATGGATAAAGAAAATATGGCACATATACACAATGGAGTACTACTCAGCAATAAAAAACAATGATATCATGAAATTTGCAGGCAAATGGATGGATCTAGAAAATATCATCTTAAGTGAGTTAACCCAGACTCAGAAGGACAAACATGTTATGTACTCACTCATAAGTGGATACTAAATGGGAGGGAAGGGATGGCCAGTCTGCAACCCACAACTCCAGAGAGGCTAGCTAACAGGAAAAGACCCTAGAAGGGACTAATGGATGATCCTGTGAAGAAGTGATGAGATCTGCATGAGTGGACTGGGGGTAGGGGGGTGGCAGATGGCAAGGAATGGGGGATGAGAACATAGGGAAATAGGAGGGTCAAGCTGGAACAGAGACAGAGTGGGAGGGCAGGGAGGAAGATACCATGATATATAAAAACTTCTCTTTTATACCACAGTATCCTTTTCATTTGTATAAAATTGTTTTTCAGATAAGTCATCAAGCACCTCTCTTAATAGACTTCCCAGGATATTTTCCACATGTACTTTTTATTGTTGGTTATATCAAAAACACAACACTAGCATCCTGAGCTTATACAGTAAATACTAGTGTGGGGGAAAAAAGCAATGCTACTGGTGAAGTTAACAAACATCTTTATTGACATACCTGGTCGGGTGGTTTGAATGAAAACAGCCCCCATAAGCTCATATATTTGAATACTTGGTTGCCAGTTGGTGGAACTGTTTGGGAAGGATTAAGAAGTGTAGCCTTATTGGAGGAGGTGTGGTCACTAGGGGCAGGCTCTGAGATTTCAAAAGACCATTCCAAATTTTCTCTCTCTCTCTCTCTCTCTCTCTCTCTCTCTCTCTCACTCTCCCTCTCTCGCTCTCGCTCTCTGCCTCATAGTTGTGTCCTAAGATGTGAGCTCTAAGCTACTGCTCCAGCATCATATCTGCCTACCTGCTGCCAAGCTCTCCACCATGATGGTCATGGGCTCTTCACCTCTGAAACAATAAGCCCCAAATAAATGCTTTATTTTTATAAGTTGCCTTGGTATGGTGTTTTAGCACAGCAATAGAAAAGTAAGACATGTAGATCATAGGAATTTTTGAAGCCTTCATGTTAAACAGACTATGCAGGAAGTAGAAAACACTCTCCCAGGCCATCCCATGGTGCCTGGAACATCAGACTCTAGTGGTCTAGAAAGGTTCAGTTACAAAGGAATAAGAAATTAAAGGCTTAGACATGTCCCTCTTGCATGGGCATTAGGAAATCACTGAAGAGCGCTGGGTTCTCTCAAGGTTGATTTAGGAATAGTCAAGATTGGGGTATCTGACAGCCTCTCCTTCCTTGTTGTTAATGGGAAGTTCTGCTAAGATCATCTCCTAATCCCACCAAGGAATTAACTAATTAATGAATTAACATTTAATTAAGCTAAATATGTATCACAAACTTGGGGCAGATGGGCTTCAACCACAGATGACCAAGTACATCATTGTGTCAGAGTTGGTGTCATCCCTAAATCAACTCATAGAATACCAAAGACTAGCCAGCAATTGACCACATAGTCAAGCATTTTGACTATGGGACAGTTCAAAAGCACCTGATAATGTGTGGCTGTATTCACTTAGCCAACACTCTATTTCTCTAGCCCATATGATAAAGAAAGGCTCAACATTTAGAGTTGATGGTACTGAAGGGTTGTGGTTTTTTTTTCTCCTCTCTGAATTGGTTCATTGAATACACCTGAGTACGGCCTGAGTAAGGCATAAAAACACTTCCAGCTTCCCAGTTCCTCTCACTATCTAATACCTGAGGAGGTCCCAGGCCTGGTCTAGCATAATGAAGACTTTTATAACATCAGGACTGCTACTGCTGCTGCTGCTGCTGCTCACAGCATGGAGGTGTTCTGGGCAAGAGCCAGGTATCAGAGTGGACCTTGACTGGTAATGTTTTCAAGGGGTAGTTCCTCAATGACCATGAGTCATGGGGCTCTTGGTTTCGAGGGCTTTATTGTTCCATCTGAAAAAGTTAACAACTTAATAATTCCCAGCCCTATATGTTATCTCTACCTGGGTTACCAGAACATTATAGTGCCTTCATACAGGTTGCAAACTTTGTCTTCCCTGTCCTCGTGAGTGAAGGTATTTGGACTCAAGTCGTTACTTTGGCTGAGGTCTCAGAGTTGGATTCCCATCCCCTCCTCCCACTTCTTCCCACACAGGCACTCTTCAATTTCCTACCAGGTCACCCTGAGCCATCTGTTCTTCCTCAACTTGTACCTTATCTGTCTTTTCAGGTTCCTGCCAGCACTATTCAACTACACATTCTTAACTAGCTCCCCTTGCATAATCATCTCTCTTGCCCTCCCTACATCATTTCTAAGATATTCTGAATACAATTTTCTTCAGTTTCCCAATAACCAACTCATGGCACAAAGACTAGCCTTCAACATCCCATACAGACTGGTCCCAAGCTGTTCTCAGGCCCCAGGAGGTCTAATGGTTTCCCAAACAACTAAGGAACCTTGTTTCACCACTGGCATGGAATCATGTTCCCTAAGACAAAGTGGGACAGTACTCATTTAAAATACCTCCAAGTCCTGCAGACCACCAGAGACTCAGCTGAAAGGAGGCAGAGGTTAACTTAGGAGTTTTTCATATGAACTATTATAATGTCTCAGAAGGAAAGTTGATTTTGAGTAAGTACAGGTACTAAGAATAATGTGTGTAGTATTTGGAGGACAAAAGGGAGTTCCTGGAGGCAGCATAGTTACCATGGGACCTTAGAAATAATATCATCATTGCTTACAGGAAGGTGGGCTGTTAGAAAGCAGGAAACACTCCCTATTCCTTGCCTTTAGATAAAACAAAAGCAGAGTTCTGCAAAATACCTTTTGCAAATGTGATAGTCCAAGCTGATGAACTGTGTCCAAGATAAATGAAACATTTTCTAATAGGAAAAAATATAACTTGAACGTTAAAATGTTAGACAGGGGAGTGGAGTTTTGAGATGGTGGGAAAGGGCTGTAAGCAAGAGGATCCTTCCATCTGCAAAGGGCAGCTGAGAAGAATGAAGGGCATGAGACTGGGGGGCAATGAGCTCCTCCAAGAGGCTGCTGAGGTTGCCCGGGGAAGGGACAGTGATGGAGCCCAGGGTACAGCCATGCAGAAGTAGATGGGAGATCAGTTTTGAAAGCAAAGTGAAAAGACTCAGTAGGAGACTGGGGTAAGGAAGGGAAGTGGAAACTGGGGCTAGATCCTAAGGCCTTTGGGCTTCAGTGGTAGGTGGGTGTGATGCTGTTGACTGTGATGAGGAAGCATCAAGGGAGGTGAAGGAAAAACCAAGAGTTCCACATAGAACTTGTGCGTGCATGAGGAGGACTGCTTCACATAGCATCTGTATATCTGATAGCTAATTGGAGAGCTGATCCTAAAGCTTGGAAGAAGAATCCAGCAGAGCCCTAATTGAACATTCTGGTCTCCAGGGTGATGCAGTGTAGTGGGTCCAAAGAGCATAATGTTCAGTCCCAGCTCTTTATTCATTCTGGGACCTTGAACGACTCACATCTTCTTTCCATCTGAACTGTATATCTGCTACTATTTGACACACCACCATGGCCTGAAAATTAAAACCTGACGGCCATGGAGATGGCTCAATTAGTTCCATGTGAGTATGAAGAGCTGAGCTCAGATCTCCAGCACCCAGGGGGAAAGCTGTAATCCCAGTGCTGGGGAGGTAGAGACAGATAGATTGCTACTCTAGCAGAGTTGGCAGGCTCCAGGTTCAGTGGGAAAACCTGTCTCAAAAAGTAAGGGGGGGGGGAGCAACTGAGAAAGATACAACATCTACTGATGACCTCCATGTGTACATATACCAGCATGCACTTAAACCGAGAGAGAGAGAGAGAGAGAGAGAGAGAGAGAGAGAGAGAGAGAGAGAGAGAGAGATATTAATCAAGGCTTGAGGAACTTAGTACCCAATATAGCACCTTGATTTAAAAAAATGCATACCTCTGCTTCCATTCCAAATAGCCACCACATTTAATCTCAGGCAGAACTTCGGGGGTTTTGCAAGTTGATTCATTTCAGGGATGTCAGTGGGAAGAAAATAGAAGTGGAGTCATATTATGAAAGGAATCATCTTTGCCCACATCCCTAACCGCTATTTGTTTTGGTTAACTTGGGCCTTCTTTCATGTCAATGTATTGAGGAGGAGCAGCTGACTGCCTTTTCTTCTCTTTCAACAGTATCAGTGGAATGCAATTATCTTAATCTCCGTGTTATAGCTAAAAGGACACTGTTTTATCCAGATGAACGTGTAGGCCCTGATGAATTATTCCTAGGGACAGGCTGTTTGGTGATTCGTGTGCGACCAAATGAACTTGAGTTTAATTATCCTATCAATCTCTGTGGGATTGTTTCAGAGGTAAGAGAAGGACCGTTTTACCTGGTGCCATATGTAGTCTTTTAAGTGTTGTTTCCTGTTCTTGTCTTAATACATATGTAACACTGGTATTGCCAACCTAGTGCCTTAGCCTAAAAGAAACATGAGGAATGTTTTCACCATTTCTACTCATTCCGGACTTACATGAAGATCCTTCAGTCTTCTCTGCCTTGTAGTATCATGCAATGATTGTCTATCTCAGTCTATTTCTCAAGCCTGTGCCTACCCAAAGCAAGATGCCAGACACTCATATTTGTTCCCATACACCCATCCAAAGAAATCCAAAGGCATTTGGGGGTTTTTAGCAGCTAAAAGCAAGTGTCAGATATAGGGCCCTTCACAGAAGTCTAAGACCATAGTTATCAAGTGGGGAAGATCCTTCCAACAGGGAACACTGGGCAATTTGAGGAGACAATGTTAATGACTCCATCCAGAGAGAAGGGTACAACTGACATCTGGGGAAGAGGAGCAGGTGTTTAGCACATGTAGGCACCGGCCCCTCCACACATAACAGAGAGATACCTAATCTAAAGTACAAGTGTCACATCTGAGAAACCCTGGTCAAAATACCCCTACACCCATCTTCTCTCCTTACCCTTTGCTCTGGGCAGATCCTCCACCACTGATGCAACCTAAAGTCTGCCAATCATCATAAGGCCATTTCATGGTTTTAATAGTGTCTGTCTGTCTGACTTCTGGATTTGAAAACTGGATAAAATAAATCAGACCTTGGGAACCACATGAATCATCAATCCTACTATTTATTTAACAAGTTACTGACTTTGGGATCTCTCTATTAACTTGGATAATACATCATCTCTAGTATGATCCCTAATGCATAAATAATAGAGGATCAAATTGTTATAGAACTTGAAGCCAGTATGGTAAAACCATAGGATTTGTAACTTATTTATGAAGTGTAAATGCATTTTATGCTCAGGAAATCTAATTGGTCAGTACAAATACATCTTGTTTTAGTTAACACTCTTCCTTCTGATGAGATTTTAGAAACTTGGATATCCAAAGTAAGAGCCAAATACTGAGATTGACATAAGAAGTATCAGACTCCTTCAATAGTTTCTTCATCTTTTAAATCCTCTTAGAGCAAGTTTACATCTAAGTAAGAAAGAAATACTTGCTGGGTGGTGGTGGCACAAGGCTTTAATCCCAGCACTCGGGAGGCAGAGCCAAGCAAATCTCTGTGAGTTTGAGGCCAGCCTGGTCTACAGAGTGAAATCCAGGACAGGCACCAAAACTACACAGAGAAACCCTGTCTTGGAAAAAAAAAAAAAAAAAAAAGGAAGGAAGAAATTGTTTGTCAAGTGTGATGAGTGCTTCTGTATTTCAGAGAGAACTTTAAGCACATTAATTCAGCTGCATATCTTTATTTCTTGGGATGATAGAGTGGCAAATGATTTATCTTTCAATTTCTCATTTGAATATATTAAAATGTGTTGTGACAAACCATATGCATACTTCAAAGATCTCTCATCTCAACAGATAGTAGCTGATGGAACTATCTTTTATACCTGGCTCACCTATAAACCCAAGAAGTTATATTTTTCTGCTGAGCTTCAGCTGCAGTGTGTGGTTCGCAGGTCAGTACAAAACACACATTGACTCCTTGATTAAATTCCAACAGCTCTTGGCTAGAATGTACCATTGTTTGTCCACAAACCTTGAAATTCATGACTTCTTATGTAGCTGTGTCTACAGCATGTCAATCCATCTTAACCTCTAGTGCAGTCCCGACCAGGGACCAAAATTTTGGCCAAGAAAGTGACACCAGTTACAAAGCCATAAATGGGTCTTGGCTGTTCATCCCATCTACTCTCCAAGAGGAAAGACATCTTGCCAAGCCAAATGCATTACACCAATACTGGCACACAATATCTATGGAAATTTCTAAAGTACACAGATTTGCTTTGACCTTCTGAACAATCCAAAAGACCCTAACTGGGTCTAATGGAAGTCATGTAAAACCAGCTATTCAGGAGGCTGAGGAAGACAGACTATAAGTTCAAGACCTGCCTAACACAACTCAGTGGGTTCAAGGCCAGCCATAAAAACTAGGTGAGACCATCTCAATATAAAAAGAGAGCTGAGGATATGGCTCAGTGGTAGAGTACTTACCTAGCAATCAAAAGGCTCTGAGATGAATCCCCAGTACTGCAAGACAGGGGTGGAAAAATGGAGGGAGGAAAGGAGAGAGACAGAGACAGAGACAGAGAGAGAAAGGAGACTGAAACTTTAGGTTATTATAAGATTAGAGTTCAGAAAGTCAAATGAAAAATTAATTCTATCTTCTAAGTTTGGAAACAATTCAGTAATAAATGACACAGAAGATAAAGCTTTAAAAACAAAACTACACCTGGTTTAAATAGTAATTTTATAATTCCAGAAGTAATTTGGAATTAAATAAGACAAAAAAATCAGAAAGTTGATAAACATAGATTGTGTATGGTATCAGCATTTTGGTAAGAATATGACTGTCCTTGCTAATGGCAATAGCCACTGAGCTCTAATGTGTGCCTGCCACTCACAGCATTTGTGAGCCTGGGGCACTTGAATCTTCACCATCAACTCTGTGTGTACAGCATGAATACCATGCCAATTTAGTGACAGAAAATTAGATACAAACACATTAAATGATCTTCCAGATTCATATAGTCAGAAAGTCCCAGATTTAAATTTGGCAAAATGATCTGAAAATATTGTTTTCTTAACTATGCTTTAGTGCACTGTGCTGGTTAGTGAGTTTGTAGGACTCATGTTCCAAGATGACTCGCTGAAATAGTCTGAAATGATTGTAGTCAGGGGCTGCAGAGATGGTTCAGTGGCTAAGAACACTGACTGCTCTTCCAGAGGACCTGAATTTGGTTCTTAGCACCCACATCTATATCAGTTCACAACAAATCCTTAGCTCCAGCTCCAGGAGGATCTGTCACCCTCTTATGGACTCTATAGGTACCGTACTCATGTACACACACACACACACACACACACACACACACACACACACACACACACATATTTATATATATAATGTATGTATATAATTTATAATCAAATAAAATCCTTAAATAAAAGTAATCAGACTTCATTAGCTCCTGATAACCTGTTAGTTCAACTTGGAGAGATTTTAGGAACATCTTCCCTTCAGGCAATTACTCACAGAATTTTCTGAAAGAGATTTTTCTTAACTGAGAATAATTTCTGTATCCATAGACTTATTAGCCCTAAATGAAGGATTTTAAGCAGGTCTGGGGCTGTTGAACAAGAATAATGCAGCCATCTTAAAGCTATAAAAAGCTATAGCTTTTTAGTAGACTGTGAAATCTATTAGGTTTTGATATCAAGGCTGCTGAATCACCAGACTGTTGTGTTGAGGCTGGAACTAAACAAAGGGATAGTGAGTGACCTTTGGGCCTCTGCACTGCTTTCTAATCCCTGTTTTTATTGTTTTGTTTTTCCTTTGGAAGCTCTTATGCCATGAATAACCAAGAAATGCTCCTTCCTGCTGCTCAATACTGGTTCCTGTTACAACTGAGATACTGCAACTTTTGTGGCTATGCCCACTTACTAGATAACTGGGTAAGGACTCCTACAAGGGTCAAAACTGAATATGCAAACATTCACAGTTTATGGCCAAAGCAAAAATTATCCATTACATTGAGTATTTGTCTGGGGAAAGATCCTATACTTTCTCAACCATATACTCAGTAGAAATGAGTCATACATAGTCACTGTACAAATTGATGAAAGGCTACAATAAGGTTCCAGTCTTACATCCTCTCCTCATCCTTGGGTGTCTCTCCTTGACAGTAATATTTTACCTTACAGTATTTGGAACTAAACATCTGAATCCAAAGCCAATGTCTGTAATGGGAGGAGGGATGGAAAAGTTCTGAACTTACCAATTTGGGACGTTCTCTTCATGTCTTTTCACAAAAAGACCAAATGTCTTAAGCTGCAGGTGGATCTGAAAAGAAAAACATATGAGCAAAACATTGATGATTTACCACTGTGTTGTTGTCAAGTATATTCAAGTTCTCTTTGAGAGCTGTTTCTCTTTTCTGGAAGTGTTTACAAAACCAGGTCTATGTGGCTCCCGCTCACGTAGGATGGATTATGTGCCATACTGCTCCTATTTTAGAGCCCTAAAGTTAGCTGGCTCCAGCACAGAGAGTGCTCAACTTCAAAAATATTCTGGAGCCATGAGGGTCATGGAGCCCCACCCCTCCCAGAGGAACTATTTGCAGTTAATGATGGAGAGTCATTGTCTTCTGTGGTGAGCTACTGGTGGATTGCCCATGCTTCAGTAAATATCCCCTACCTGTGTTCATGCAAACAACCCTAACTAAACCTCTCTCTCTCTCTCTCTCTCTCTCTCTCTCTCTCTCTCTCTCTCTCTCTCTCTGTCTCTCTGTCTCTCTCTTTCTCTCTCTGTGTGTCTGTCTGTCTGTCTCACACAGATAGAGAGAGACAGACAGAGAAACATGCAACATTCCAATAAATTTTTTTCAGAGACATGCAAATAGCAGGGAGACTTGCACAGAAAAAGGCATGGTTCCATAGGAATAAAAAGGATGAGAGAGATTAATGGGTAAAAAGAACAAAATACATTATGTAAATGTATAAATTTGTCAAAGAATAATATTTTTTATTAAAAGTAGATTTTTTTTCACATAGTATATCCTGATACGTTTTCCCCTCCCTCTACTCCTCCCAGTTTCTCCCCACCACCCCTCACACCTGGATCCATCATCTTTCTGTCTCCCATTAGAAAACAAAAAGGCTTCTAAAGAACAATAAAATAAAATAAAATAAAAACACATCGGAATAGGACAAAACAAACCAAAGGAAATGAGCCCAAGAAAAGGCACAAAAAACCAGAAATAGAGACCAACTAATTGATACACTCAGGTATCCCATAAGAACATAAAACTGGAAGTCACAATATATACTCTAAGAGCCTATAGGGTAAAGAGAGATGAGGGGAATAAAAATTAAAAAATAAAAAAGGATAAAAATTTAAAAAGAGAGCACGCCCTGACACAACATTATATGTCAGGAACCTCCAAGGATGCAGTTGAGTTCATTTTCCATTGCCTATCTACTTCTGGGCATGCAGCCTACCCTTAAGAGTAATTTGTTTCCCCAGCTGCACTCCACTGGAGAAAACTAAATTTCCATTTCCAAGTGGTTATTGGTTGGAGTTAGCTTCTATGTTAAGGATAGAGGCATGTGTCCAATTCTTTTCAGATCTAAGACCCCATCAAGTGCAGACTAATAAGGGCCCTGTGAATTCTGCCTCAGTCCCTATGGATTCATATGTATGCCAATCTTGTGTTTAGTCTCTATGGATTCATATGCATGCCAATCTTGTGTTTAGTCTCTATGGATTCATATGTATGCCAATCTTATGTTTAGTCTCTATGGATTCATATGTATGCCAATCTTGTGTTTAGTCTCTATGGATTCATATGTATGCCAATCTTGTGTTTAGAGAGTTTTGTTTCCTTGGCATCCTGCATCCCTCTGGTTCTTACATTCTTTCCACCTCCTGTTCCTCTGGGCTCTCTGAGCCCTGAAGGGAGGGACTAAATGGTGACTTTCCTTTAAGGTCAGTATCCCCTCTGCATACTATGTCTGTGGGTCTCTGTATTTGTTCCCATATGATGCAGGGAGAAGCTTCTCCCCTAATAGTGGAGCAAGGCACTGATCTATGGGTATGGCAGAATGTTACTAGGAGTCATTTTATTGCTAGATTCCTTTAGCAGAATAGTAGTATTTGACTTAACCCTTGGTCCCTGGGCTATCTACTCTCAGGTTTTTTGGTCACTAAAGCAGCAATGGGTATGGGTTCAATCTGTAGGAGTGGGCCTTAAGTAAAATCAGATATTGGTGGATTACTCCCACAAGCTTTGTGCCAACATTGCACTAGCATATCTTGCAGACAGGATACAATTGTAGAAAAGTTGGTGTTTACGTTTCTTCTTTTGTAGTGTGTAGACTACCTTCAGTACCAAGGACACTATCCCATAAGGGTGAAGTCTCTAGGTAGGCACCAGCTTAACTTCTCTGTGTTCAGTGAGTTGTAGAAGTATTGTCTTCAGCAATAGGACAGTGATATCAGTGTGTGAAAAATAACCAATAGCCTTGGCAACAACCTAGATTCTTGGGAGTGCCCATGAGGCCCTTTTGTCCAACAACTCAATTAGATGTAACCCATTCCCAGTACTAGAAGCTTCATTTGGTACAAGAGATGTCCATTTAGGGCTCTGTCTCCCCTGTCAATTGGTGATTTCATTTAGATCATCTTCACATATGCACATATTTTAGGAAGCTTCTACTGTATTAGGTTTCCCTGCTCTTTCAAACGGCCCTTAATTTTAGCTGTCTCTTCCTGTGTTGCCTCTCTCATTCTGCTCCTCACTTGATCCTCCCATTCCAATTGCTCATCCTTGTCCATCATGTCTACTCAATTTCCCTTTCCTAAGGATATCTCTTTGCTCCTCTAGTCTTTTACTTTATACATATCCTCTGTGGTTCTATACATTGTAGTTTGTTTACAATTGAACTAACAGCTAGCATCATGGTATTTGTTTTTCCTGGGCCTGTGTTACCTCACTCAGTATGATTTTTTTTCTAGTTCCATTCATTGACCTGTAAATTTCATGATTTCATTTTTCAATGTCTGAGTAATGTTCTACTGTGCAAATGTATCATGTTTTCTTTATCCATTCTTCTGCTGAGGGACATCTAGGCTATTTCCAATTTCTGGCTATTGTGAATACAGCAGCAATGAACATAGTTGAACAAGTGACTCTATGGTAAGATGAAGCATCCTTTGGTATGGCTGAATCTTGAAGGAGATCTAATCCCTTCTGAGGAACCACCACACTGATTTCCATAGTGGCCATATCAGTTTGCACTCCCAACAAACATGAGTGTTCCCCTTACTCCACATTCTCACTAGCATGAACTGTTGCTTGTTTTATTGATCTTAGCCATTCTGAAAGGTGTAAGATGGAATCTCAAACTAGATTTTATTTGCATTTCCCTGGTTAATGATGTTGAACATTTCTTTAAGAATTTCTCAGCCATTTGAGTTTCCTTGCTTGAGAATTCTGTTTAGATCAGTACCCCATTTTTAATTGGATTTATTTGTTTTATTCATATCTACTTTCTTGAGTTCTTTATATATTTTGGATATTAGTCCTCCATCAGATGTATAGTTTATAGCCATTCTGAAGGCTGCAGAAGTGTCTCAGTTTCATGAGATTAATTGTTGATCTTAGTGCCTGTGCTAATAGTTCAGAAAGTTTTCTTGTGTTAATGAGATCAAGGCTCTTGCCCATGTTCTCTTCTGTCAGGTTCGATGTATCTAGTTTTATGTTGAGGTCTTTGACCTATTTGGAGTTGTTTTGTGCAGAATGAATCTATTTGCAATCTTCTACATGCAGACATCCAGTTTGACCAGCACCATTTGTTTAAAATGTTGTATTTTTTCCAGTGTGTATTTCTAGCTTCTTTATCTGGGAAGAGTTGTGTTGGAATTTTGATAGAGATTGCAGATTGCTTTAAATCTGTAGATTGCTTCTGGTAAAATGGCCATTTTTACCATTGAAAAATTCAACTCAAAGCAGTTAGCCACACCCAAGATACCACAAGGAATAAATAATCCCAGAACAGGAAAAAAAAAAACACATAGCACAACAACAAATAATAGGAATCAACAACAAGCACCGCTTATTGATAACTCTTAACATCAGTGGTCTCAACACCCCATCTGTGGTGGCTGTGTGTTCCTTGGTAGGGAATTCTAGGATCCTGCTACATACGGCCATTGGGTGTTCCAAGAGGAATGCATTTCTAAGTAGTGGGAGCTGATACTTAGAATGGGAATGTGAAGAGGCAGAGGGCTGAGGGTGTCCAAGGAGGAATGAAAGCAGAGCATTCCACTAGTGTCTGCTTGGTTCCCCTGGGAATGGTGGTAGAGAGTGAGGAGAGGCCATAGCAGGTAGTCTGTTACCAAGCTGAGGATGAGACTGGGGGGTTGGACTTGGAGGAGAGGAGAGAGAGTAAAGATCTCTAGCTCACCTACCTGCTTAGCTGACCTACTTGCTTATGTGACAAGCTTGGCTGATGGATTCCCCAGGGAACGCCTATTGGTGTTGAGGGCTGGGATAATGGGATGAGTGGGGAGAAAGGCTGGAGGAGATCTTTGTGAATCACTGGAGATGGGGGCAGGGAGGGAGGGGAGGCCACAACAATAGGTCTGCTGCAGAGGTAGGGGTGAAATTGGGGGACTGGATTTGGAGGAGAGGAGAGAGACATGAAGATCTGCTGTTAGCCTACCTCCATTTGAATTTTTATTTTTATAAATTTTGTTTTTCATTATTTTAAACAATTTTTAAATGTAAATACATTTTTACCATGTTTTCCCCTCCCCCAAGTCACAATCACCAACATATAAGTTTGTTGTGTAACGAACTTTTAGAACAGTAATTGAGATATATTGAGGAACCAATATTGCTATTACTGTTACTCTATTAAAAATAAAATAAGATAAAAAATGGCTCAATAATGAAAGGAAAATATTCTTGAGCCTTGTTATCTCAAAATAGTAAATATCAGTTTCTGAATTTTTTTTCCACAGTCAACACCCTTTTATGGGATGAGGAATTATTCCATTCAAAGATCTTTTCATCCATCCTTTCACCGTTGACTCACCATGGCAACATAAAGTTTAAGAATATGACATGTTTTAATTTTATTTTAATATATGATAACCCTTTGTGACACCTTTGAAAATAATCTATCGTGTTTTTAAGCTTTAATGTAACCACAATCTACAAATAAAATGTTTTATTGTGTGTGGTATTATGCCTCTAAATCAAACTAATTTGAGTTTTTACATTTTAGGATAAATTAGCAGGAAAATGGGAGCAGGGCTAAGTAATTGCCAATCTTGTTTTAATACCTTCTTTTTAATACTTGACTGTTTAATACAGGGACTAATTAGTCCCTGTTCTGTGCAGTAATATGACCTATGAGCTTGCTTGGAAGAGAATCAATGGAGACTGAAACCCACTAGAAACAGAGAACTCAGATGTGTGAACAGAACATCCATTAAGACCCTCCCCCACAGCTAGCCATTGGCTGTATACACTTTTAATACCAAAAGCAGGCAGATCTTTGAGTTCAAAGCCAGCCTGGTCTAAAGAGCAAGTTCCAGGACAGGCAGAGCTACACAGAGAAACCCTGTCTCAAAAAACAAACACAAAGAACAACAAAGAAGTCCTTCCCCAGGGGCTCAACAAATGGATCAGTAGATAAGGAATTTGCAGTGCCAAACATGTCTTTCTAGACATGACAGGGATGTTACACCCATGAAAGACCAAAATATATAGTGGTATAATAAAACCTACATAATGATCATAGCACATGCCAACACAGTTGGAGGAAATCTCACAAGGCTCCAATCCCTAGATGAAGAGCTATGGACAACCAGTTTCCTACAGGGACAAGACTCTGATTGGTTGTCCAACTCCAAGTAAGAAGGGCATGAGGGAAAAGATAAGTCCTTCAGAGACCCCAACTGACACATCTCCCCTGGTAGCTGTGCCTCCTTAGTCTTCATCCAAATTAGGATTCCATCAATGGCTTGATCTATTAATTAAATCACAGCCCATACTAACCAATTACTTCCAAGGAGCCTCAACAAATAGCAACCAAGCCTTTAATACACTTGTTTTCATGAGACATTTCAGATTCACACAACAAAGTCATTCATGTTAAGTCTCCTTGGCATGAGCATAGGTTTAAATTAATAGAAAAATCAGCATTTTGGATGACCCATTTTGTAGAGAGCATGAAGTCTTTGAGTTTACAATTAGCAGCGGGGAAGCCAGAAATGTTAAATTTGTGGGGTTTTGCCTTCAATATAAGGGATTTATACCTGTTTCTACCCAGGAAGCTGGAGTTGGATGTAGTTAATAACCTCTTTTGATGTCTGTGGAGCCAGGTCTATACCAAATCCCCCATACTATTATGTTCATCCCAAACTCTTAAGCTTTTTTCTCAGTCAATAGAATCGTTCTTATGGAAGAAGTCACAAATAATTTGCAAAACACATACACTTTGCAAAGGAGCTTCGATGTAGTCATTCGTGTCTTGAGCCTTGTTGTGGTGATCGTCATGAGGAAACCTTTTTCCAAAGGTGCACTGTCCTTAAATGTGTCAAAAATAAACCACTTTGGGTCAGACTCTACAAGTTTGAACCAACAGGGGCTAATGAAGTCATGTTGAATGAATTTCCTTCTTGCCTCATGCGAATTATTCCTCTGAGGGCTTAGCATTTGCAGAGGGCACACACCATTTCTTTTTATTCCACTGTGGCTGAGAGGTACATGAAATACTTTAATAAAATGCTGAAATACTTTAATAAAATGCTAAAAATTAAACAGTAAGATGGCTCTTCTTTTTTTCCCACAGATTCCCCCCTCCCTCCTCCCACCCTCCCCAGCCCTCTTTCCCAAGCCACCCCGCATCCCCACAATGGCTCTTCTTTGTGATGTCTTCATTTTGACTTTAGAACTTTCTATTTCTATAGCACTGAACTCACATTGTAGAAGAGACCAAATTCCTGCAAGAAGAAATATTTTCCATGAAATAAACAACCTCCCCAGTATAAAGCAGTATAAAGTAGGCCTCTTGAAACTTGCCCTTCGTGAACTTCAAGAAGTCTAACAGTAACTTCCTTTGATCCTGAAGCTAAAACAAAGTTTAGGAAGTTTCCTTAAAGGTCATAGAGGATTTGTATCTAAATAACTGCAATAAGAAAGCATATAAATTACTATTTTTAGCTAGTTTTCAGTGCAGCCATTCTCATTCAAGCTTACAGAGATTATATATAGTTAATACAACTGAAAAAGTTAAATCAGATCCTATGACACCAGTATCTTATTTTAGCGGGTGTGTGTGTGTGTGTGTGTGTGCCTATATATGTGTATGTGGGCATGCTTGGGAGTGTCTGAGGAGGCCAGAAGAAGCTTTTAGTTCCGCTGAAGCTGGAATGATGGGGTTGTGAGCCACCCAATTTGGGTGGTAGGAACCAAACTCTAGTCCTCTGAAAGAACAGCATGAGCTCTTAACTGATGAGCCTTGTCTCCACTCCCATTTAATCCTTTCTCTGGGTTGCTAAGTTTGGCTTGAGAATATGCTGCTGAAATTTGTATGTTTGTATTCATAATGTGAATTGGGATATAGTTTCTTTTTGTGATGTCTTCATTTTTGTTTTAGAATTCTCTATTCAAATGGCACTGAACTCAAATCCAAGACTCGCCTGATCCCTACCCACTGGCAGTTATCTATGTGTATGGGACCCTGGTCTCAAGGATGGCCAATGATGCTCAGATGTGCTATCTGGAGTCTCCAACATTTGCACAGGAAGCCCCTTGTAATGACACTCTAAGTGGGGGAGGCTAAAAGGTATGATGTGTCTATTGAACAATAAGCAGGGAAGGGAAGAGGTGAGTTCTCACTGCACTGCACTGCACTGTCCTGGTAAAGAGCTCAAATTCTAAGCTAAAGTCTACTGTTTAGCTCATTATCAAAGCCAGTTTGTCAAAACAGGAGGGTAGAGTGTGCCTTTTTTAACAGTTTCTTCAGTTAGTTTTTAACTTTTATGTAGATAGGTCCTGTAAATGTCTCCATTGTAGCTTTGCTCCAGATCCCAAGCCTTTAGGGAACTGGGTTTTACCAGATATCTTAATGCTTGGATTACTCCTGAGTACTCACCTTCAGCAAGTCAAGCAAAAATCAGAATCTCATACACTTACATAGAAGCATAAAGAGAGATGAAACAAGAGTATGGATTGGCTGGGCAGTGGTGGTGCACACCTTTAATCCTAGCACTAGGGAGACAGACATTGGCAGATCTCTGTGAGTTCAAGGCCAGCCTGGTCTACAGAGCTAGTTTCAGGACAGGCTCCTAAGCTACAGAGAGAAACCCTGTCTCAAAAAACCAAAGAGAGAGAGAGAGAGAGGATTGTCTTAATTGTAAGGAAATGGAAATGCTAGGTGGATGACCACACCGTACTTAATGCTTGGGCCACTTGAACTAGACTTTGTGCTAAAATCACCTTTCTCCTAGGCCAAGTCACTTCAAATATTTATTTTTTTCATGCTCATTACTGTAAAACTTTTAACATTTCTCCAATGAGATTATCTATCAGTTTTTGTTACTAATTGTCATTTGGCTTAATGGTCTTGGGTTTCTTTCAGCAAATATTTGGCAAACTTTTAGATCACAGACTTTTTGCATTGTGTAACAGAAACACAATAGTGAATGTGAAAGACACACCTGCCTTAAGTCTGGCAGGGAGACAAATGCTAAACTCAGTTAAGAAACAATTCTGCAAATATTTAATTGCCGTTCTCATATGTGCTGTGTAGGAAGAAAGGAGTGAGTGTCAACAGAGTGGTCAAAACCCAGGTCTTAGAGTTCAGAAAGAATGTCGTGGCCCTGAAGAAGCCGTGTTTGCACAGCTGGGTGAGCTTTTGACAAAGCAGAAAGCAATGGCGGCTGAGAGCATGTGGGCAAAAGCCCTACAGGAGGCACAGGGGAGGGCTCCGCAAACTGTGGTTTGGGCACAATGGAGCAGCCAGTAGAGAGTCAGAAAGAGTCTGAAAGGTAAATACATTTAGAGATCATATTTAAAGTCTTGACTTTTATCCAAAGTGAACTGAGTACAAATGGGGTTATTTAAAATTTTTTTATAAACAGTGCAGTTGAACAAAACATTCAAAATTCATATTTTCACAGATTACACAAGTTAAAGGATAGAGTTGCAAACTGTTCCCTGATCATTTATTCTCTTTCAATATGGTCCTGTTTGAAAATGCTTCTGTAGGGCCAGGGCAAAGAAGGACTCAGAGAGGGACACAGGTAAATGCTCAGACACAGATTTCAGAGCAGTCAGTGTTGAAGCAAACTGTTCTGATGTCAGCCTGAGATGGACTAGTAAGGGAAGAAAGCAAGAGACTGTTCCAGAAGGGAGACCCTGGTGACTACTAGGTAGCTTGCTACAGGAGGAAAAACAGTGTTTATCAACACAATCGCCAGACTCCAGGCAAGGACAACAATCAGCAGCTCTTAGTGAGATAAAAATGGCTGTTAGTTTCTTACTCTTTACTGTGTACCAGGTACTATTCTGAGCATCTTCTATGTAGGAAATCATTTAATCCTCATAAAACCCCCAAGAGTTAAGTACTGTTAACTTTTACATTTTACTGATAAGAAGACCGAGACTCAAAGAAGTTAAGAGACTTATCTGTCGTCACATACATATTAAATTGGCATAGACAGAAGCATGGATTTAAAAGGCTAGTTTTCAATAAAGTCAGTGAATTTTAAATGGAAGCTAAGAAATACCCAGACAAGATAAATACAGACTTTAGACTCTGGTCTTCTTAAAAGTGATGATACTTTTTCAATAAGTCCTCACTTAGGTGTGGGACTTCATGAGCCCTTTCCTTACTCATGCTGGGATTTGGACCAGCTTGGTCCTGTGCATGCAGTCACCACTGCTATGAGCTCATTTGGGAAATGGCCCCATCATTTTGACCAACACTGTTTCGATGCTAGATATCCACTATCTCTGGTTCTTACAGTCTTTCCACCCATCTTCCATACTTATCCCAGATTCTTGGGAGGGGTGGGATGTAGGTGTCCCATCTTCCATACTTATCCCTGAATTCTTGGGAGAGAGTTGGATTAGGTGTCCTGTTCAGAGCTGAGCCTGCTGTAGTCTCATCTTCTCTGCACACTCATTTCACAGCCCTTCTGCTTACTTTCTGGCTCTTGCATTTCTTCTGACTCTTCTTCCATGTTTTCTGAGCCATAGAAAGGATGATATTGATGTCTGGTTTGGAGGTAGACATTAATCCATCACTTCTTAGCATCTTGTGAATCCAGTAGTCTCTGAATTCACCACTTATTTGTCATGGCTATTTGATTCTACTGTGATAGTTGGTGTTGAATATATATTTCCTAAATCTATTTTATGGGTGTATAAGACAAAATGATATGTTTTTTTAAAAGTTGTATTGTCTGGGTTTTCCAGAGAAACTGAACCATAAACCATAAAGGTAAGGAAAGGGCATTGTAAGACACCAATATATTCAATTATAGAAACAAAGGAATCTGATAGCCTGTTGTCTGCAAGTTGGAAACCTAGGATTGTTGTTTGTTTTTGTTCTTTTACTTTGGGGGGGGCACCACCCAGCTCCCAAATAAATCACACATGGAGGTTTATTCTCAATTATAAATGCCTGGCCTTATTTCTTGTTTCTTGCCAGCTTTCCATAACTTAAATTAACTCATTTGTCTTTTGCCTCTGGGCTTTTACTTTTCTCTATTTTTTAATACCTTTCTTTCTTGCTCTGTTGCTGCCCCCTGGGTCATCTTCCTTCTCTCTTGCTCTCTCTTCTTCCCAGATTTCTCCTTATACATATTCTCTCTGCCTGTCAGCCCCACCTATCCTTTTCTCTTGCCTTGCTATTGGCCATTCAGTTTTTTATTAAACCATCAGGTGTTTTAGACAGGCACAGTAACACAGCATCACAGAATTAAACAAATGCAACATAAAAGAATGCAACACGTCTTTAAATTGTTAACAAAAGCAGTACTTAAAAAATGCAACAGACTTTAAAATAACATTCCCCAACATAGGATAGCCCATAACATCATTCAATCCAGATCAGAAAGCCTGAGAGCCAGAGAATACAATAGTGTGAATTCCTGTCCAAAGAGCTGCAATGGTGAGGTAAGATGCCCCAACCTAAGCAATCTTATGAAAAAACAAACAAACAAAACAGAAAGTGTTCTTATTCTACTCATCAGAGAGAGAGAGAGAGAGAGAGAGAGAGAGAGAGAGAGAGAGAGAGAGAGAGAGAGAGAGAGAATTCCATAATATTATATCTGAAAAGGAAATCTACTTAATCCATTGATTCAAATTCTAATCTCACCTGGAAACACCCTCACAGGCACATCAAGAAGTAGCATTTCCCCTAGGCGCCTGTGGCTAGTCAAGTCAACAGAGACTTAACCTCCAAGAGATACAATGCTAATAGAGAGGCACAAACTAAAACAAAATCCTCAGTCTACACCAAGACACAAAGAAAAAATTAGTTTCTCATTTCCCACACTTAGATCTTTCATTTCTCCCATATTCATTGCATTATTTGAACAGGTATTTTTGGCCATACCACTTGCTATTTATTGCTCAATATATGCTTCAGTCACAGAGGTTGGAGCAACCTGAAGAAGGTCTCCTTACACATCACCCAAGCCAATCCATCACCATTGCTGAACTGAGGCAAGCCCTCAGTATCCATGCTGGAAAGATGAGACCACCACATCAACTGCCCTTAGTGGGGATCCTCTTGGTTTCTCCTATTCCAAGCCAACTATGTGATATGTGTCATAAATAAACTTGGGGAGGGCGGGGATTTGAGGTCTCATATATGCTCAGGCCATGCCTAGTGTCTCAGACCACTTGCTGTTGCCTGGTCAATATGTAGAACTCTCAACTACCTCTCCAGCACCATGTCTGCTGGCACAACACCATGTCCCACCATGATGATAATGGACTGAACCTCTGAACTATAAGCCACGCAATTAAATGTTTTCCTTTATAAGAGTTGCCATGGTCCTGGTGTCTCTTCACAGCAACAGAAACCCTAACTAAGATATTTAAAAAACAGTACTGGAGTTGTAGAGAGGGCATAGGGTTAAGATCACTGGGTCCATCATCAGTACCAGAGTTCATATCCCAGCATACACATAAAAAGATGTGTCCTCACAAATGCACAAAAGGAAGAGGAAAAGAAGGATCACTGCGACTGACTAGCTTCTAGCCTTGCCAAGAAAACTCAAACCCAAGATTGAAGAAAACAACCCTGTCTTAAAGGAAAAAGATGGAAAGTGATGGAGAACGACATCTGATACCCACTCCTGACCTCTGTGTACACACACACACACACACACACACACACACACACACACAAACACACACACACATATGTACATACAGACATACATACTTAAATATGTGTAATACTCACACATATATGCATAAATTAATTAAATATTTTAAAAATAATAAGTGTTCTATGAGAAAGCTACAGGTAGCAGAGTCCACTTTTATACCTGGGCAGAAGAAACAAAATTAAACAAAACAATTTCCATGAAATTGAAATCTACTGCATATCTAAAAATCAAACAACATAAAGGAATATTGACTAGAACCCAGGTCCATGTTGACTCTATTGTGTATAGGCAGCATATCTACTTGAAGGTAGGTTTCCAACAAAGAGCCAAAAAAAAAAAAAAAAAGGGTGTCCTGCACAATGAAATGAGGTAGTGCCTATCAACCTAAACCTTCATGAAATCATTACAGATAAACATTAGGAAGCTGTTGGGCTAGGAGGAGTCCTGTCTATATTCACATGATGTCCAATTTTCCTAGCAGTAATTACTTGGGAATTTGTAAGAGATACTCATGGTCTTTGCTGAATTACTGAACCCTCAGGATCTTACATCATTCTGGTGCTTAAAAGTCACCTTCACACACCATGGAGGGCCTATACAGTAAGTAAACTGAGATGGACGAATAGAAATGAAACATATCAAGATAGGAGGGGTCAGCATAGGTATTTAAAAGTGGCTGGGTCTGGAGCAGATTGTTTTACAAAATAAGTGAAACAAGACAAGGTAGAGACACACCTCATTAGCAAATACTGGTATTCGTGGAAAGGGAGACGTGGACAGCACAAGAAAGTGTGGCATGGCTTGGCTTACCCTCTACCTTCTAAATGTTCTGTGGGCTGTGGCAGGAACCAGCACCCAAAGCTCTTGCTGTGAGTATGGTGATTATTCCAATGGCAAAGAAGCAGTCTCCCTCCAGAGAGGCAGAGATCTCAGGCACAGTTCTGCTGATGAGAAAGGGGTGGAAGAGCAATCACTATAGGAGCTCTGAAGAGAAGTAGAGGGAAATGAATGCTAAAGAAATCAGTGACTAAGATGTTATGAATAGAAATCATGGTAAATACTTCTGAGATGTACTGCTCAAAGCTGTCATATGAAAAAATTCATTTAAAAGACAGAGATTGTTGGAGAAGATGTAAGGACTAATGAGCCTCTAAAGAAAAATGCTGATATTTTCTGCATTTCTCTTCTGTCTCCTCAGATTGCTCAAGCATTCTGCTAAAAGGCCTAAAAGACACAGCAATTACACTTCTGGGAAAGGGATGAGGGCTGGGGGGAATGAGAGATGAGTGATGTGGGTATGACAAGTGGCTTTCCTTTTCTCAGCTGTCACCCCAGAACAGCAGCCCTGGGTTGATGGCCTACAAGTGCTCATGGAGAAGTCGGTGATGAAGTCAGACTTCACAAACCCCAGCATCCTTATTGCCATGAACCTGGCCGGTGCCTACAATCTGGAGGCCCAGAAGCTCCTGACTGACAGGCTCGTGGCCAGTGACAGTGCAGGTTAGACACTGGAGTCCCTCCCCGAAGCCTGAATCTTCCACATACAGGCTACCCTGGACCCCAGGTGAACATCATCACCCACCTTTCCCCACACAGCAGAAGAACATCTTTAGCTAAACATAAGTGACATCAGAATAGTCAGGGAAGGGGGCAGGGATGCACAGGGAGCTCCAGACTCAGGGCAGAAAGCAGGCACTTCTGCTTCCAAATTTGCTGCTTATGAACAAGTCACTGCATGTCACTTACTCACCCTGCTCTCTAAGAGCCAAAACAATAACAATAGTGGCAGTAACAACAAAGTCTAGGGTCTAGTCACTTCACATGAATTGCCTAGAGGTTCAAGATGCATGACAACTTTACTTTCTGCATCTAAGTCTCCACTGACTCTCATGGGTTTTCTCCTTTCTTTTCTAAACAGACAGCAGATTCTTTTCTTACCATATATTAAACATATGAAATAATTGGTTTCATTGTACAGTCATCAAGTCACAGAGACAACACTAGATTCATTGTTGCCTCAAAGAGTTATTTCCATATTTCTTTCTTTGGGAAAAAAAAAGAGATTTTTAAAATGATGTGAGTGCACTACTGAAAAATCCAAATCCTGGATTTGAGACTCTGGATATAAGGCTGGGAGATGCTGTGTATGGTGACATATACCTGTAACCCCGGCACTCAGCAGGAGTGAGTTCCGGGCCAGCCAGGGACACAGAGTGTCTCAAAAATTAAAGGGAGGTAGTGAGCAGCCACTGAGAGATGGGTTAGTCAGGTGGCTCCATGGGTAAAGGTGCTTGTTCCACAGGCTTCATCATCTGAGCTTGATCCCCAGAATCAACATAACATTACAAGGAATAACTGACTTCACAAAGATGTCTTTTGACCTCCATATACATCTGTGTTGTGGCTTACACACACACACACACACACACACACACACACACACACACACTAATAATAATAATAATAATAATAATAATAATAATAATAATAAAAATAATAAAAATAAATACGTAGTTTAAAAAACAAGTGCAGCACTCAGTCTAACCCTTGGTAGCACTTTGCCCTAAAATACCTGCCATCATAACTCTGCTCTCCTTTCCATAGACCTGACAAGCGGGCAGCTTGCCCTCAACATTTTGGCTCTCACCTCTTCATGCCGAGACACTGGAAGAAAAGTATCCATTCTGCAAAAGAATATGGAGAACTGGGTGCCTCCAAGTAAGACCTCATGGGGAGGGAGGGAAGAGTGGGGTGCAGCATCCTACTGACAATTTTTAACCTGGAAAGGAAAAGTTTGGAAGAGAGAAAATCAAAAAGTCAGGAGAGACACAAGGCTGCCTCTACTCTGACAATCCCACCAGTGAGACACTCAGTTCTCAGCCAGAATGAGCTAAAGAAGCCAACTCCCCAGGCATGGACTGGGCAGCCACCATCCTCCCCAGGGTCAGCAACATCCTGCTTCTCTTCAGATGCCAGATGACATTCTTACTCTGAGAAACACTGATGTCATCCTTTGCTAATATTGTCTCTTTATATGACAACAGGTTTTCTAGTGATTTCTATTTAAAAGCTCTGGTCTATGCTACTCAGAATGTCTCCAGTGTGGTGTTAACCTAAGGATGGTTCTCTATTGTCTTCTGAGGCCCCGGTGCTGAAGCCTCAGCTTTCTATGGGCCCAGTCTGGCCATCCTCACACTGTGCCAGAAGAACTCAGAGGCAACAATACCCATCGCAGTGCGCTTTGCTAAGACCCTGATAAGGGAGTCTTCGCCCTTCAATGTGGGTAAGTTGATGCCATCAGACACTGACCAAGGAGAGAGTATCAGAGTCACAGTAGGTGAGAGGTCGTGATGGAGGGGAAGTGAAGGAGAAAATCCTTCCGTGGAGGTAGAGCTTGGAGCCATGCAGATGGTTGTGGATGAAAAACATTGAACAAATGCTTGTTGAACTTGTGAGTAAAGGACAGACCTCCACTGGGACAATAAACATGTCACACAAGTTACAAGTTATTTTCAAACAAGATGGAGATGGATGTCTTGCCTCACTCCTACCCTGCACTCCTTAATGTGTACTAATTCTCCCCTATTCTGTATATTTCAACATGTTTCTCCTTTTTCCATCCAAATGTCCTCTCTACAAGCAGCGATTTTCTGAAGCCAACACAGGGACCTTCTTATCTTTTTGTGTTACCCACATTGGGCTGCTTATGAATGGAATCCCTTTCCTCTGTGATGCTATTTCCTTCTTAAACGTTCTGTGCAATGATCTTTCCTCTGTTGGGGCCCCTGGCATGGACTCACTGTCATGGCCCTCTGCCTCTCTCTAAGCAATATCATCTCAGGCTTTCTCTCACTTACACAGGCCTCAACAGCAAGCTGTTTTCTTTTTACTACCGAGACAAGCAGGCAGATACAGTCTAGGAGCCTTCCCAGGGATCAAGAACAGGCTGGGAACCCTCTCCATCTGGAACCTCAAACATGGTTGGGGCATCTCTGTCAGTTCAGTAAGTGGGGTGGACTTCTTTGTCTTTAGATGTCAATAACACTGTCGCTCTTAGTGGAGCTATGAGACTTCCAAATGAGGGGAGAAGGACAGTGAGATACAGCTGCCATCTGGATGGCATTTTACTTCTTCTAGTCTTGTCAGACTTGCTCATCTGACCCACACTTGTTTATAACATGCAAATAATGAAAAGTGGGTGTTATGGTGGATGAAAAGCTCTCACTGCCCAAACATGCACAGAGCCCGGGAACCACACACATGTCACAGAATGCTGACAGAGTAAAACAGGCATGAACTACACGTGCTGAAGAGACTCAGGCTGCTGTGCTGGAAAGACCAGGGTGACTTCACGGAGGTGTGACAGCTAGGCCTTCCAGAACTGCTGACATCTCAAAAGATCAACCTTGACATGGGAGAAGTGGGATGGAACACACTGCTGTTCACACTATTTAAAGTTTCAAAGTCTAGAGCTGTCCAGTGGTACACATTTATTTTAAAGCCTGGCCCTGCTTCTTACTGGCCGTGTGGCCATGGGTAGTTCCTTTACTGCTCTGAACTCCCACTTCCTCATCTCTTAAATGAAGATACTTGTAGGTTCTGTTCCACAGGTGGTCCCAAGAATTAAAGGAGCTCTGTAACTAGATCACAATAAGCACCTGATGAACACTGGCTGTGGTGGTGACTGTGGTGAGGATCTGTCTCCCCTCTGCCTTCCAGACACAGGAGCAGTAGCAACCTTGGCCCTGACCTGCATGTACAACAGGATTCCTGTAGGTTCTCAGGAAAATTACAGAGACCTGTTTGGTGAGGCACTGAAGGTTCTTGTGGATAATATCAGCTTGAAGATCAAAGCTGATGGCATCATTGGAGACATCTACAGCACCGGCCTTGCCATGCAGGTAAGCCCATCCCATATACTCCTAATCCAGGCTAGAATAATAACCCTGAACTGTAACACCAAGGGACTTTGTGTCTACTAACACACCTGGGAAAGTCCAACTAATGTGATTTGGGGTCAATTCCTGAACTACCCTTGCCTTAGTCTCTCCACTAGCAAAATGAAGATATATGAGAACTCATAGATAAAATGTAAAGACAAACCTAAAAGAATTCATTCTCCTTTCTTGGAAAAAAATGAAACAAATAAATCAAGAATTTTGAGGGTTTATTAGCAATAATAACCAGTTATTACAGTAACAGTCATACACTACTGAAAGTTTGACGCATACATACTGATTTGAAAACAGATCTTCCAAAAAAAATATTGATGGAATTTTCTGCTTCAAACTTACCAGGAAAGTGTTCTTTTTCCCCACTTATCTTTACCTGCAAAATGGTTGGTTTGTATTTTAAATGATTAATCTATGTAATTTAAAGATGACTCAAACATACACAAACACACACACACACACACACACACACACACACACACACACACACACACACACACACAAATAACCCAGTAAATAGTAGAGCCAAGTCTGAGAAGCTGAGTCTGTAGTCCATCCTATGCCTCCCTCACATATCTCCAGGCTTAAATTAGGAAAGATGCTCCTTGACAGCCACAGATCCATCACCATCTTCCAGCCATTGTTCACTAGAGCAGGAGTCATGCATGGAAAGCAGATATATCTCCTACAGGCCACAGGAATAGATTATAAGAACTCAGCTGGTTATGGCAAAGTCACTACCTGGAGGAATAAAGGAATTCTTTCAGAGGAAGCCAAATTCCAAGGAGCATTTGGTGTTATTTGGCTTGTTATATATCAGCTCTCTTCTGTTATGAAAATCATGTGTGCCTTCATAGCTTTCCCAATTGGTTTTTCCCTAAGAAGGGCTAACAGTGTGGACTGATCACTCTCTGGACGTACACATTCAAGGTATTTGGAGAACTGCTTCAGGAAAGGCTTCCTTCCTCACAGCCCACCCATTTCTCCCCTTTCAGCACTGGAATCAGATATCTCCCTTAGCCAATTTTGAGGACTAACAGAAATAATAGTCCAGACCACCACATACTAGTCTCCTGATTTAAGGTAAATTCCACAAGGAGACACTACCTAGGTCAGGTGGATCTTAAGTAATTACAGTTTAGCTTACATCTTCCTTTCTTACATCCTTATTAACTTATTAGACTGCTAACTTCTTACCTAACCACTTCTCAGAATGTTAGACTGAGCACATACATCCCATTTTGATATACTAACTGGTCATTAGCACTCAGTTGACCTCCTCTTTTGGCACTCCCATTTTGGATTGTAAAATAAAGCCTGGTGGTCACTGCCTGAAGAAAAGTCTTATCTGCCTTTATGACCCAGTAAGAATTCAAGCCTGGTGACCTTGCTCGGCCAGGGGATTGCTATAACATGGGTTTATAACTGGATTCCTGGGAGACTTGGGGGCAACGTAGAGAACTTAGAGGTGGAGAACTGAGAGGGATAAGGAGGATTTTGACCATAGAGAATTTGTGGACAGATAGAAGATGAGGAAGAGACAGATGGGGAAATACTAGCTTTGTAAGAACAAGATGAAAAGGACCTAGATGAGGCAGAATTAAGACAAGAGAATTAAGATAAAATTTAGAGGGAGCAATAGATAAGTATAGAGAGAAATCAGGCAAGAAAGGAGGTAGGCACGAGAACAGAACTGAAGCTGTGTGGATAGGATGTTATCTCAGAGGCATTAAAGCAAGTGGACTAAAAAGCTCAGTGTGGTGAGATTCTATTTCCTAAAAATACTCCTTGCCCTTCATGGTTTTCTTTCCTGAGCCCCTGGGAAGTATAATATTATGTACCTCTCATTACTATTAGAAGGAAATCATCTCCCAGAAAAAAAAAAAAGAGAGAGAGTACTGTTGGTTCCTCCACACACTAAAAATTAGGGAAGAGTCCAAACAGCACATGTCAAGGTCAAGCATAAGAGTGAAGACAAATCACCTGTCCAAGATACCACATGGGCAAGTGACTAAGAGCAAAGCCAGCTTCCTTGTCATGGTCACTGGAATTTTGTCACAAAACAAAACAATTTTCCCATGGTTGACCCATACAAAAGCATCCCCAGAACTCATGTCTAGAAATTCCTGTGGAAAGCAGGCAGCCTGAAGGAATGGGGTTAAAACTGGGTTTGGCAGGGTCAAGTAACATGCTTAACCTTGTCTAAGAACTTTGATTGATTTAGTGCCAGATGCAGAACTATTTATTTTGCTAATTTGGCTTAGAACTTCTATTTGCGATTTCATCACTTTCTAGGTACACTCTGGTAGATTACACCTGAGAATAAAAGCTTTTCCTATCAAAGGGTAAGACCTCATCCATATCCAGACACCACTCACCATGTAGATTTCTTGTCACTTAAGAAACATAACTTCTCCCTATCTGCCTGCTCAGGAGTATCTACCTGGTGCCCCTTAGACTAATCTGCCTTGAAAAGTGCCCTCACTGGGGAGTTATAGTCTTCATTTGCCAACGTTAACAGGGTGACCATACCTGTCACAAATGTCCAAGTGCCCACACTGCTCTCCCTAGCTGAAACAACTGTCTCTGACTCCCCTCCACCTTCTCCCATTTTCTCTTCCAGCTTCACGCAAATGTGTCATTAGCCAACAAAGCTCACTGCCATACTTGGTGGCTCCAGTTAGTGTAACTGTAAAGGAAGGGAGGATGCAATGAGTTTCCACAGCATGCCTTGCAAAATCCTCTTCCACACTTGCACACTGGACTCTCAAATGATAACCCCTCCAAAGACAAGCAGGATTTATACTTTCTAATTTGCCCCAAAGAAAGAAAACTAGACCAGCATAAGGGCATCACTTGGTAGAGTAAGCCAAATTCATTTTTCCACTTCCAAAAGCCCAATTTTAACAATACCAACTTAATATTTCACATTCCTGGGTGTGTCCAAGGCTAAATGAAGTGGTTTCAAGAAAAGCCATAATAAAAAGATCAAATGATGACATCAAGGACCACTATTAGTTGTCTGTCATCCCCTGTTTCACTCATTCTCCCCTGCTGTGTAGATTTAAGATGGTCAGTGACAGCTTGGTGCTTACTCATACAGTCCCACCTGAAGTATAGAAGCAAGAGAAATGTTTTCCTCTTTCAGTATTAGTGAACAAGGAAGGAGTGATTGGGGCAGGCATCCACCAGTCACTGTTCCCAAGGACTCCAGTGTAACCCAGAACATGATTCCATCCCAAGGTCAGGGTTGTGGAAACTATGACTGACAGTCCTGACATACACATGGACTTTGGGAACAGTCTACCAAAAGGTGTGCATGACAACACAAATCAGAACAGTCTAGAGGTGTGCCAGTCCAGCTGCCCTAGACTACAGCTCCTTCTGTGGTTTGCTTTGTTACTCTTGTTCCACATTTAAAAACTATGCACAGATACAGCAGCAGTCTTGGCCATAAATCCTGGCTCCAGTCATTGACTAAATAATTGTTTGGTGGCTATTTTTTTAAATCATTTGTCAGTGTTGGCATTTTAAATTGTTTTATTTTATATTATATGTATGGGGTGATTGCCTACCTGTATGTCTATGCATCATATGCATGCCTAATACCTGAGGAGGCCATAAAGGGCAAGGCCTTGTGCTATTATAGTTTGGACTCTGGAAGATCATAATGATTAGCAATAAAGTTCATCCCTCCTGAGATCCATCTTCCTGCCATGCCTAATCTTTCCTCTCTTTCTATCTCCTTCCCATGCCTGCCCCCTCTATCCTAGGCTCTCTCTGTGACACCTGAGCAACCTATCAAGAAATGGGACTGCCAGAAGACTATGGATATGATACTCAATGAGATTAAGCAGGGGAAATTCCAAAACCCCATGTCCATTGCTCAAATTCTCCCCTCCTTGAAAGGCAAGACTTACCTAGATGTGCCCCAAGTAAATTGTGGGCCTGGTAAGAACATCTCAGTGACTTCCCCTTTTATATCATAAAGTTGCTACTTAAAGTACAGTGGCATGTGGCTTGATGTTGAGTGGAATATTAGATTGTTTTGTAAATTCATCCCAGATAGGTAGAGCTATGCTCTCCGATTCCCAAGCATGTGCACTAGCCCATAGCCAAAGGGCCTAGCTAGGGAAGTCAGCTCCTTATACTGAACACCTGCTTTAAGGAGGTAGACGGCCCGTGGTCACCACAGGGAGCTTCATTCATTTGACAAATGTACTGCCAAACATCACGCATGTCTCATCTGCTCTTTACAAAGTCAGAAAACAGACATACAGTTGAAACTACAGACTTTACAGTAATGAAACCAGTATTAAATAGAAATCTACATTGCAAAGGAAAAAAAAAAAAAAAAAAAGAGAAGACGGAAGAAGGAGAGGAGGAGATGAATAACCAATTGTTGGTTTCATTGGAGGGCTGAGAAGGAAGAAATGAAATTCATCCAAGGATGTAATCATGACAGCCTGACACTCACTCACAGAACACCAACAAGATGAGGTGGAATCATAACATGTTACTTTGTAGCATTTTCGTATCCAATCAAATACAATACTGAAATATTTAATAATTAAGATTGCCCAAAAGGAGCCTTCCTAAAACTTTTGTCACTCCAGAAAATGTCTTTTAAATCAACTCCTTAAATTCTTTTCATTCTTATCAAATACTTCTGCTTGTATGCACTAGTTTCATAGGATAGAAAGAAACTATAAGCTCCTCATAGACTTCAGTGCCAAATTTACAGGAGTCAAACTCAAGCAAACCCACTGCCACCATGTGAAACACCTTAGCCTGACTCCCTGTGCTGCTGCCCAGTCAGTGACAGCACAAGTCTAACATGGAGTCCTTGCCAGGATTCTAGAATAGTTGTCCAAGTATCTGTGTTAATAACCTAAAGATTACTATTTTCTTAAAATCTTTTCTAAGATAAGTTCCCAATAACATTGACTTTTGCCTCCATAACTCAAACACCAAAATTTTTAATAAACTTGGCCTTTTTGCTTCTCACAGATAATGGAGTGCCACCAACTCCAGCTGACTATCCTACCCCCGTGCCCACCTCACCATCTAACATCACCGTCATATACACTATAAACAACCAGCTGAAGGGGGTTGATCTGCTCTTCAACAAGACCATGGAAGTTAGTGTGAAAAGAGGATCTGTATTACTTGTTGTCCTGGAAGAAGCACAGTGCAAGGACTCCATGTTCAAGTGAGTGGTGCAAGCGATGTCGTCGTCCCTAAGACGGACTCAGATTCCCATATATTCTCTCTCCCTCCCCCTCTCTTCTCTCTTCCTTTCTCCTTCTTTCCCTCCCTCCTTCCCCCTCTCTCTTCTTAAGATCAAGCAACATGTAACTAACAGAGTTCAGAGCTAAGCATGTATTTGACTGTCTTTGAAATCCATGTTTCTACCCACTGTCCCATTAAGAAAGAGTAGAATGTGGAAATGGATCAGAGCGGGAGAATTAAATAAAATGTTAACCATTTGCAAAAAGAGGAAGCAATAAAGGAAGATTGGGAAATCACAGTTTAGTAGTTAAGGGACCATGCTAATTCATGGGGGCGGGGGGAGGACACTTGATGCCCAAATCTGTTGGAAATATTTTACAAATTTAGCATTTAATATTGCCTGATTTTTCTTCTGTCTGTAAATATGAAAATGACACAAGATACATAATAGAAACTTGGAGAGAGAGAAGAAAAAACATAAAGAATAAATTGCCTTCACAACCACAATATAATCAGTTATTTAATAATCTGGTAGACTTTTTTTCTATGCATAGTACAAACAGTTGTGATTCTTCATATTCATTGGCTGGCATACGTTTCTCTAAAATCTGAGTCCTTATTTTTTAATATATATTTTATGTTCAGTTATGTGAGGAATGCATATGTGCATGTTAGTGCAGCTACATATAGAGGCAAAAGGTACAAGACACCATGCTTCTTTGAAGACAGTCTTCTGAGAATTTGGACATCAATAAAGTTGACCAATAATAGAACACATCCCCAAATGATCCTCATGCATACTGTCTTCTATGATGGCTGCTCCTTTTATTGCCATGTACTATTCTATAGGGGAGAACCTTGGGCATTAACTGAGCCATGGAGATGTATGTAAGAGTAGAAATGTTTTATTGTACATACATGAAGGAACTCATTAGTCTGGAGTCTTCACCATACCAAACAAAAATTAACCCATGGAATCCGGTAAACACATAAATTGTGCAAACTAAATTGTTTGTTCTAAACAACGTATCCACAAGACATGAATGTCTAAATATGGAAATACCTATCATCCTACTTAAGTAAAAATATAAAGAAAACCCCTTTATTAATTGAAATTCCATTTTAAGTGGCATGATTCTATACTCATTACTCATTTACATTTTCTCTTTTGAACATTATTTTTAACTGCTCTTTAAAGCATTTGAATGTCTGTCCTCCCTCTTGCCTCCTGTTGCCTGACTTCAACTGAGGTGGTAACTATTTACATTTTATTCTTAGATTTGAAACCAAAATGACGTCTTGGGGCCTTTTTGTTACTTCTATCAACAATATTGCTGAAAATGTTAATCACAAGACATACTGGGAGTTCCTTAGTGGCAAAACGCCTTTGGATGAAGGTAAGGAAAGCAAAGAAATGTGTTTTTCTTCCAGTTGGTGGGCTACATTTACTAATTCTTTAATTAATGTACTTGATAAATGTGATGCTATACGTGCTTATGATAAGGATATACATGGGAACTTAGTGTCATATGTAGTCATTACATAAATACTCTGCAATTTTTAGTGACTCTCTTTACAGGAAGGTAACCAAATCCAAGAGATGATCTTGTTACAGATGGTTATGAGCCACCATGTGGTTGCTGGGGATTGAACTCAGGACCTCTGGAAGACAGTCAGTCTATGCATCAGTGTAGCATTAAAGAAAGAAATAAAACACATCCCCCTTGGTGGCCACTTTACCAAGAGCAAGTCCAGATTTGAATTCTCTACTTCATTAAACCTGTGTCTTCCATCCTCTGTCTTTCTGTTGCATGACTCTGAACCTGTGCTTGCCTGAAGAAGACTGTCTTGTCAGTCTGTCTGGCCTGTGTGTGCTGTGTGCATCTGTCATTATATGTCTCTGTCTGTATATGCCTGTGTGTCTGTGCCTCCCAACTGCTTTTATCGGTGTTTACTTAACAACACAGAGAGCATCACAAGGGGAAAAAATGTGATACTTTACAGATATCTTTAATAGTACTACAAACATCATCAGTGTTTATAAACCAATTTCCATAAATGGATGCTTTCAAACTTTACGGTAGATTTTAGGAAGTTCCTTTCAACTTCTGTATTTGCTGCTTTCAGCAAATGACACACATGCATTGCTCTGGGTAAGGGGCAAGGAAGAGTACATAACTCAAGAACTTAATATTACATCTGTGCATCAACTTTGGTTGTAAAAGTTGATTACATGGGAAATTCAAGGCAAGTATGTTGATTCTTGTAGTGTTCTCAGAAAGCCAGGTTAAGTAAACAGGCTGAGTACTCAGTAAGGTAACAGTCTTAAATCCTAAGTGACCACAGTTATATTATTAACACTAGCAGTGAGTTCCAGCAAAAATTCCAGTCTCTTAGAATGCAAGAGATTTTCATAATATCACATCACCATGAGATGTCAAAGTGACCTGTGTGAAACACAAGTCTAGAATTTGATAGAACAGACATCCAAGTCCAGGTTCCCAAACTCTAGGACAAGTGAGCTTTCTAACATAGCTTCATCAAAAATTCAGCCCTCACCATCTGTTTAGTCTCTCACAGAAGGAATGTTGTGATGGCATTTATGTGGTAAATATAGCTAGAGTGAAACTCAGGTTCCAGCAGAATCTTAATTTTTCTGAAAGTTTTTTATAAATGCTGAAACATCTTCCCACTTAAAGAGCACTGAGGCATGCTTTTGTCTAAGCATCATGTTGACCTGACATTGACTGTTACCATGAAAAGGACTGTAAACCCAAGGAGTCACAGGAGGCCAGTGCTGTATCTTGAAGGCTCCACCCTACAGTTTTACCATGGGAGAGATGTTTTGCTTGTCTTCTACCATATAGTTAGGAAAAACTGGCCAGTCAGAATTCATGAAATGTAGCAACAGGCTTTGTAGAAAGTTCTTTTCATACTCATAATGTACATTACACAAATAAGGAATCAGTCTCTATAGCTATAAAATGGAAATACCACTCCTTGGGTTCTTGTAAGGATTAGAAAAATTGTTTACAAATATTAACTACAATATCTTTTGCACATTATGTGTTCAAAACATTGTTATTATTGTCATTTCTCCCACCATTTTGATCTCAAGAAATCATTCTGAAATTTTAAAGGGATTATTCCTCTTGTCCTGCCAATTACTTCCCTTCTCTGGGAACAAGGATAGTAAAAGTAAAGATATCAGATTCAAAAACATTTGGGCATGAAACTATCATACTTCCTGTTGCCTGAATACCTAAAAGGTAAAAGATATCAACATCATTTATCATTATTATCCTGAAAGATCTTCAGCCTAATGTCCCTTCTATTTCTTCCCAAAAAAGTGAGATACTCCCTTAAATACTTTAATTTGAGCTATTTATTGCATGGTTCCTAAGTATATGCCAGATACAGCTTCTAATTCTAAAGATAACAGCATTTCAGAGAAAATATTTAACAAAATTTTCTACATGAAAGAAAGGAGATTGGTACATCTTAAGGGGTTACCCCCCAAGACATGATCCATAAAATGGCAACCTAAATGCTAAAAGAGAGAAATATATAGATATTTGTAAAGCAAGATTTAAAAAAAAAGCAAATACAAGAGGAAAATAAAGTATCTTTACCAAAAAGAAGATGTGGAGGAGAAACAGGGAGAGAGAGAGAGTCACTCCACCTGTCCTCAGGACTGGAGAGATGGCTTCATAGTTAAAAGCACCTACTGCTCTTGCAGAGGACCCAGCACCCACATCAAATGACTCACAACAGCCTGTAATCACAGTTCCTCTTCTGGATTCCACCAGCACCTTCACACATGTGGTACACACACACACACACACACACACACACACACACACACACACACACACACAACTAATAAATCTTTTTAAAAGAAAGAAAGAAAGAAATCCCTAAACAGGACTAGAAAGAGCTGGTAAAGACATCTGACACCAGACTTGGTTACCTGAGTTTGATTCCTGGGAACCACATGATAAAAAGAGACAATCAACTCTGACCTTCACATGCATGCATCTACACACATACATACAAATAAGTAACAATAACAAAAGTATTTTAAAAGAAATCCTTAAACATCCCAAATTCATATTTCTGCCTACTTCTCCCCATGGTAACCTAATAAGCTTAATGGGCTGATGTTTTGGAATGGGAAGTTTACATGCACCATGAACATTTGTTATCCTTCGTCTCTTTCCAGGGGTTTCTTACTATGTTCCCTCCAACTACGAGCACATCACAGCCAACTTCACCCAGTACTGAGGAGGATCTTCTGCTGCATGGGACTAGAGGATGGGGTTGTTTTTTGTTGTTGTTGTTTTCTTTTTGGTTTTTTTTTTTTCATTTCATTCCAAATCTATGCCAAGAAAAGTGAATGTTAAAAGTGCTATTCTATTTCTGATGTTAAAAAAAACACACACAGAGCCACTGTGGGGAATAAACAGTGCACGATGCAAACTTCCTGGGGTACTCACCATTGTTACTCATGAAATAGAACTTCTGGCTTCTCAAAACAGACTGTTAGTTGTCATTTACACCTCTGGTAAGGGAGAAGGAAAGCCCCAGTGATTTGGGGAGGTCAAAGCAACCTTCTGGATAAAGCAACACACTCACTACTTCAGACTTCTCTGAAGTCTCCAGAAGGAAGATGGGGCCCCACAAAAATGACTCCACTTGATCCAGAAGTATGCCCTTGTACCTAAGAACATCACTCAACGATCAGCCTTGGACTGATAATTCTTTAGGACAATTCCAAGATGAGATGGTCCATCGTACTACACTTTTAGCCAGAATCTCAGACAATCTTATCCATTACTCTGAGACTGGCTGCAGACTCTACAGCTAGTCCTTTTGAGACCCAACTCTAAGCTTTCTTTCAGGACCCCACGGAGATACCATCATCATCCCCAGAACAGCAGGAATCAGTTCTAAGGAAACAGCACCCCTCTCCCGAAGGTTTCATTTTTCTCAAGGTTATGGATGGACGGTTATAGAGTTGGGGTGGAACAATAAAATTTATATTCAGTATTCTCCTTTAGGAAAGAAAAGGGGGAATGGATAGATCTGGGAGACCAGCTGAGAGACTGGCTCCCACATTTTACCCCAAGGTACCCTTGAGGAGAGATGGATAAAAGACTTAGGAGGAGAGAGGAACAGATAGAAACACAAGATAGCCTCGGGAGGGCCTGGATCCTAATCCACTGGCCCCTTCTGTCTCTTCTCAAGGACTATTTCTAGGAATGCCAAGGGGTGGAGAGAAAAGACCTCCCCCAGCACAGCCAAATGCAGACCCTTTCCAATCACCTGGTAACCATGCACATGGTCAAGCAATCCTCTAGTGCAGCTCTGCTGGGTAAAGCAAGTTCAGATCTCACTAGAAAACCTTTGTGGGTCTCCACAATTCCCCCTTCTTGATATAAAAGAGAGCCCCCCCCCCCACGTCACTCAGATAGACTGTGCCTGTCTTAGGTCATCTTTCTTGATTAATTTTACATTCGTACATTCAGGGAGTTATAAAGAACAACGTTCCCTGTCTTTGGCTACCAAACTCTGGCAAGAGGGGGTACAGAGCTTAACTCACCTCTGGCCCAAGCCCCTCCTAAGAGCTTGCAAACATCCAAAGTGATCTCCACAGCTGCCACACCTCCCAGTAAAGGAGTAGAGGATATAATAAAGATGGAATATCCCTATTGGAATAGGTCTAAGGTGATTACAGCACTCTTAGCTGGACCAAGCCCTTTTCCTGGATCAAAACTTTCTCCTAACAGATGTTCAATAAAATTTTCAAGAGACTATTTTGATACCCAGGAAGAAACAGTCATTTCAAAACACTTCAAAGTATCCACTCAAGTAAAACCCATGCTAATTATAAAGATAATTTTACAAACTAACTTGATTGTGGGAGGCTTATACCTTTGTGGGAGGTCTACCCCTTTCTAAACAGAAAAAGAAGGAGTAGAAACTTCCAAGAAAGGCTCCCCTAATTATGGCACCTTCACTTAAGTTTTCCAGGGGCTACTAAAATCATAAAATTATATTTTAAGCTATCAAAAATATTCAAATATATCTGAAGATAAAAGAGTAATAAAAAACTTCAAGATGTTTCTAATGTGATTGATTTGATTTATCCTTTAAAAATTAATGTTAGCCAATTTGTCTGGACTAGATAGATATTGATGGAGTAATAAATATAATTCTAGTATGAACTACACTATACACTTTTTACAAACTTACATTCTACATTTACACTTTTTACATTCAATATTTACACTTTTTACATGCTTAATTCAAAAGGAAACTCTATGGAACTATTTTAGCACATATCTCGAAGAGATCTCTTAACAAAACTAACTTACATTCAAAAGCAAACTCTACAGCAAACATCTAGAAAGAATCTCTTAACAGAACTAACTTGCTTTCTTTCAAAAAGATAGATAGTACACAAATCATAAGTTACCATAGCAAAAATTATAAGTGAACTCAGCACTGCTTTATTTCTGAAAGTTTGGAGTTCATGGTCAGCTTTAATATCCTTCTGAAAGTTTTCCTGACAGTTTGAAGTCAGAGGCTAATTTATCAATGGCTCCAGTTTCCCTAGATCCCAGAATTCAGTGAATGTCATTGCTAAGAGGCTGTAACACTTGCTGCTAATTAGGCTGTAACACTTGAGACAATGCCATTCCCCCAAAATCACCTTTCCCTCCAGGCTCTCTCGGCCATTCTGGAACTGGCAGAAATGTGCTCAGTAGCAGATGGGTTCTAGCTAGAGGCTGTCTGTCCCTTTATCCAAACTCATTACAGCTCCCCTGAGTGCCACAATTCAAACAAACGTTGCTGAAATGAGGTTACTCTACCAAAAAGCCTCGCCTCAGGGTGAGGGTGAAATTACCATACTGAGCTGCCATAAAGCTCTTAGAAAACACTTCCTGTGCAGCTATTTTTAAAGGAGCCTGCATTGATGCAGAAGTGGTGTGGCTCCAGGATCCATTTCATTCCAGCTTTTCTGGAAAAAAACATTAGCAGCTACGGTATTATTAGAGCTGGTATTTCTTTGTTCCACACACCTCACTAAACTCGGACAACCAACAAGCTTTTCACAGGCTGCCTTTCTCTATAGCATCACGCTATTATGTTATGGATTACATTTTCCATGCTACCTTCCTCTATATAGTCACTACATTTCCCAAGTTCCTTTTCAAACTACATTTCCCAGGTTGCCTTTTGGGATCTGGGAGAAAACTCAGCTGCAGACAATGGTAGCCATTACTCTCCCAGTTTCATTCACACAGTCTGTATAGTGCTTTTGCTTTTACCACGGGAGATTGTTTTCTTCCCTAAGCTTGCATTAGGACACCTGAGTTACCTTTTGACATGTGTACCTCTCCAATCAGAATTTTCACCTGCCACTCTTCCTAGAGCTGGTCACATCTGTCTGCTGCACTTCAGGCAGGCATCTTGGTGCCTGAAGCAAAAACCCCTAAGGGCTTGCTCTTCCATCTTACTGGGTCAGTGAAAAAAATGAAAGTAGTTAAAATAAAAGTCTTTTCAGGCTTCTCAAAAAGTTTTTGGGAACTCAAGCCCTGTGTTCCTCATTGCAGGGAGGATTGCAAAGCCTCCACGGCTTCCTCAATGCCAGTAGACCTTCCCTGGCTCTGTTGCGGCTTCACCTTGGGGGAAGTTTTCCCTGCTTTGGTTTTTGGTCTGCACTTTGTTGCTAGGCTCTAGCCATAGAGAACTCTGGCTGCTGTTTTTCTAATACTAGCTGGAAGGAGAGACAGGAATAGCAAAGAGGTTTGCCCAGTTTCAAGAGGTTTTTTGTTTTTTCTTAGAGCAATGACAGGTGATTTTCCCATACTAATAGTTGTTGTTTCCAGGTGAGTTAAATTTTTGCCCTTACAGAAAGAGGAAAAAAAATCAGAGAAAGAAAGACCTGAAGAGCTTCTAGTCTTTAAGAGAGAGAGATGGATAAGTTTTTCCTAAGACCCCTGTTCTCCTTGGCTTCATGGCCAAATGGAAACTAATTTTGATGGTATGGTGTTATAATGACATTTGCTGGCAGAGAATTTTATTTCATTCATATCTGCCTTGGGGAAAATTCTTTCCTCTGCCGCTTGGGACTTAGAATTGAGCTGTTCACAGGCCAAACGCTTCCACAGGAATCTTTTTCTGCCCATTTTATTTCATCTTTGACAGATATTTCTGATTCTTCCCCAGGATTTTGCATTCATAGCCCCATAGTCGGAAATCAAGGACATAAGTTCCTCTGCTTATCTTATCCTAAATTTTTCTTAAACTATATTCCTAACCCAATATTTCTATTTTCTACCATACTCTAAACTTTTCCTACACTATTTTCCTATAGATAGGAACAAAGAGAGAGAGAAAGAAAGAAACCTGGTAGAGATAAATAGACACTGCAGTCTCACTGTTCTACTTCAGCATTCCACCAGACAACTTGACTCCTGAGAACAAAACATCTTCACTTTATTAATTCCTCATCAGCCTGCCTTACACCTGCAATACCCCGGACACTCCTTTCACCATGTCCCCGGGGCCCTGTTCTGGGTGCCGTCTGTGGGACGCCATCTGAGAGATTGCCTCCCACATTTTACCCCAGGGTACTCTTGAGGAGAGATGGATAAAAGACTTAGGAGGAGAGAGGAGAGAGAAACAGACAGAAACACAAGATATCCTCGGGAGGGCCTGGATCCTAATCCACTGGCCCCTTCTGTCTCTTCTCAAGGACTATTTCTAGGAATGCCAAGGGGTAGAGAGAAAAGACCTCCCCCGGCACAGCCAAATGCAGACCCTTTCCAATCACCTGGTAACCATGCACACGGTCAAGCAATCCTCTAGTGCAGCTCTGCTGGGTAAAACAAGTTCAGATCTCACTAGGAAACCTTTATGGGCCTCCACAGATAGGTATAGTATATTAAGATAGATTATTGTATCTACTAGTAAACTGATTTAACAAACTATCAGCCTTGGATAACTTGCACTGATATGGATTCTTGTATATTTGAAACAAATGTAAACTATTCTTATATCCCTATTTAAGATAATTTGTATATTGTTACAAATACAAAACTATATTTATTGTATTGTGCATATATTTCTACTCCTATTTGAAATATTTTGTCTATTGATACAAATGTAAAATTATATTTGTCATACTATATGTGTATTCAACCTTTATTTAGGATATTTTGTATATTGATACATATTAAGGATATTGTTGTCATATTACATGTTGCACTATACATTTCTACCTCTGTTTAAGATATTTTATGTATTGTCACAAATTTGAGGTCATTGTCCTTATACAGTACATCTGCTTATGGACTGTTTACCTTGTTAATGTGTGACTTTAGTCCTTAGGTTATTTAGGTAGATAAGAACTACAGAATTATAGTCACCCATGCTGTCATTTCTATAGTTGTTAGTTAGGTTCTCCAGATTTACAGAAACATATGTCAGATGGATAGGTAATCTTCAAACACTTTGTAGACCTAGAAAATATGGCATTTAAATGTTTTGATAACACAGAATTCTGTTGATGTGAGACATGATTGCTCCTGGCAGCACTGATCTGATCCTAAGAGAATGTTGAGCTTCTGAGACATTTCTGTTTGGAAGATTGTCTTCTTCTTGGCACAAAATTGCCTGCAGGGCAAAGAACTGCCCTTGCCTGGACTGCTGACAGTATGAACACTGTATTTCCAGATGAGCAGGACACAAGGAAAAGTGACTACTGAACCTTGCAAGATAGGGTAATATGGTCTTTCAAAATTCCTGCTTCTGAAAATGGTTTGTCAGATGTAGCCAAACCGGATGCCCCAGTGATGCTGAGAAACTTTAGGTGACTGTCCAGGCTTCCAGCTGTCTCTTGTCTATTCTCGAAAGATTTTTGGAAATTGCTTGCTTGCATTTTCCATTTTCTCAGGTATTATTATGTTCCTTCTCAGGTCTTTGATGGAGATGAAGACTAGATAGTTACAGTTACAATCTTCTCATATCTTAGCTTGAACATATTAAGTATTAGAGTTAGAATCTTCAGGATGGGACAGCTATTGGATTAATCTCGGTAATTTTCCATTTGCCTATGATCTGGACACTTCTGGACATTGAGCATGTGTTTCTTGTTTGATGTTGTTCTTGTGGTTTGAAGTTCCATTTTTGTTTAAGTTATTACCCTTTGTTTGTCCTGGACAATACTTGATAATCATTCTTCTTGTGTATAGTTTGCATTAAGTTTAGAACCTTCTTATTTAGATAAAAAGGGGAAATGTAGTGGTATTTTCTCTGCTCATGACCTTGGACTATAGAGCTCAAAGGAGGCAGTGCTTCTTGCTGTTGTACTATGACCTCTTAAAAGGAAATGAGAGAGGTCACAAGTCCCTTCACCCTGCTGCCTGATTTCTGGTTTGATCAGACTGCCAGATGGATTTGCTCCTGGTCAGAACAGAAGATGACTTCAGCTGTTTACTCAGTTCTGTATTTGTGAATGTATTTCTTCAATTTATGTCCTAATAAATCCCTATTACGCATTAAATAGACTCATGTGGATTGATCTAATACATGTGTTTGTAATCCCAATGCTAGGGAGGTGGAAATAAAAGAATCACTAGGGCTCCCTGGTCAGGCAGCTCAGCCTTTTTGGCAAGCTCCAGGCCAGTGACAGATCCTATCTCAAGCAAGGGTCATTCAGACTATTAGATATCTCCAGTCCTGGTTGTGGGAGCCCCTGGCTATACAGGTAAGGGTCATTTAGATTACTAGCCAACCTCCAGTCCCGGTTGTAGGAGCTCGATATGGCCTGGCTCAAACAATAACACAGATCACCAGGCTGTTAACCACAGCCTTCTGGAATAACAGGTTATATGTATCTTCCATTGAACAGATAATCCTGTGTGCTTAACATTCCTGGTTTTCCTGGAGATCTGTGGCCACATGGATCATCATGCTCCCAACAAGTAGTTGTATTCTTTGCAGTATTTTTTTTAAATGCCTATCTGAAAAGATTTTCTCCAACTAATCAAGAAAAGCATGTATCCAAAGTACCCCTGTTACAATTATCCTAGTTGTATGTAGCTGGGGATGAGGAATAGATGACTCTAAATATACATCCCATGCCCATTTCAAGTTAGTGTCTTCTAGAGACACCAGGGAAATATTCATCAATAAAATCTCAACCCTAGATGAAGAATTACAGGCAATCTGTGGCTGCTTCAAGGAAAATCAGTGTCCTAGGGATGATCCCCTGCTGGATTACCCACCCAAGTGTAGTCAGACCTAAACACAGGACTTAGGAGCAACATTAAATGGACTCAGTAGGTTACATACACACATTTGCAGTAATATATATATATATATATATATATATATTACATATATGAATATGTAACAAAAATAATGTTTAAAAAAGAGGCTATGATTTTTGAATTTGGGAGAGTGAAAGGTCCGGGAAACAGGAGGACTTGGAGTGGGAAAAGGGAGGGGTGGAAAGGATGTAAATATATGACTCACATAAGAAATTCTCAAAAAATTTTTAAAAAAATGTAAATTTAAACAAAAAGAAAACATGAACAAAAATATTAAAAGAAAAAGAAGTTTATGACTATATAGTGAAGAGTATGCCCTGAAAATGAGTAAATTATTATTCTGGCAAGAAAAAAAAAATCTCTCCAAGAGCTAGTGAGATGGCTCAGAAAGATAAAGTCTTACCATTAAACCTGAAGACCTGAGTTTGATCCTGGGAACCCACAAGGTAGAGAGAGAGAACAGACTCCTACAAGCTGTCCTCTGACTTCTACATGCACACCATGCATGTTCACCTACCACACAAATAACTAAGTAAATAAATAATGATAGATAGATAGATAGATAGATAGATAGATGGATGATAGATAATCCATATTTCCTATGCTATAAATAACAGGCTTCGTGTCCTAAAAACAATTTCCATTCAAAAGACCACAAAGGTAGGGATGAATATGATCACAGTACAGTGATATACATATTCAAAAACGCCATAATGAAACCTACAATTTTATACACTGAATAAAATAATAATACAAAATGAAAAGGAGGCCATGACAGAAAACAAAAGATGTGGACTCTCTCTTACACATTAACACTGCATAAGCTAGCTGGAGTCAACCACACAATGATATAGAATGTAGCTAAGAAAGCCTACAGTAGAGAAGAAAGCAAGGAGCAATAGAGGTTTGACCAGGACAGCCTTGGGCCAGGCATATTAATCATGAGCCTCTGGTGCCTCGTTAATATGAGAGAGAGATAAATCCACACTCATCTCCTTATAATGATATTCTAAGCATCAAACCCTGAGAATTTTGATGTCCTATAAGGCAGATCATAAATTTCACTTATTGCTATTCTGGAAAAAGATACCATAAAAAGAAAAATCCTACCTTTTTATTATTTATCTGTTTTCTCTTTTTTCATTTTTCTAAATACTGCATGATTCTCAAAAGATCCCAAAGCATCATGAAAAGACTGTTAGCTACCTTTCATGATACAGTTCATCCACAAAAAGCTCCCCTGGAGGATAATGAGAACAATGAAAGACTGGTATAAGGTGGAGAAAGAAGTGATAGGCAAAATGAGTTTCGAAGAGAGGAGGCAAAAATAAATAAAATGAGAAGCAGTGGCCCTGTAAAACCTGAATGCTTTCCTTTTCAGGGATGTATTTAAGCTTGGGACAGCTTGCTTTGATTATACTGGCTTTGAGAGCATGTAAAACTGATTTTGTACCATATGTATATATTGGTGAAATTATTAAGGCCACTCCACATAGTTAAAAGGGAGGTTTAAACCTAGATGCCCTTCAACTGAAGAATGGATAAAGAAAATATGGTACATATACACAATGGAGTACTACTCAGCAGAGAAAAACAATGACATCATGAGGTTTGCAGGCAAATGGATGCATCTAGAAAAAATCATCCTGAGTGAGGTAACCCAGACTCAGAAGGACAAACATGGTATGTACTCACTCATAGGAGGATACTAGATGTAAAACAAAGATGATTAGACTGCTACACAACTCCAGGGAGGCTACCTAGAAAACAGGCCCCTAGGAAAGACACAGGGATCACCCAATGACAGAGAAATGGATGAGATCTACATGAACAACCTGGACGACAGTTGGAGTAATGAAGGGCAAGATTTGAGGGAAAGAAAGTTTAGGGGAGCAGGAAATCCCAGCTGGATCAAGAACAGAAAGGGAGAATGAGGAATAACAGACCATGATAAATGAAGACCACATGAGACCAGGAATAGGCACAGTGCTCCAGAGGTCCCCAGAAATCCACAATGGGTCCACCACGGAACTCCCATCTGGACCAGAGGTGAGTGCCTGGGTTATAGTCAGAGAGGCAACTGCGCCTGGGTCCCACCGCTGGACACAGTCCACTCTGGGAGGACCTGACCAACTTGGCCCCAGTTGCCTGCCAATTGGTGGGCCCTGCGGGGAGGCTCCCCTTTTCCAAGACTGCAGGCAGACACTGCAGTCTCCACACCCTGCCCCCACACCCATTTGCCCGAGACCTCAGCCACTTCCTAAGAATCAGAGACCAGCCCCCAGCTTCTATCCTGCCCTGGAACTCCCATCTGGACCAGAGACCAGAGGAACTCACATCTGGACAAGAGGAGCTCCCATCTGGACAAAATAAGGAGACATCAGGGACTTCCAGAGACTCAGAGTCCAGCCCCCCAGCTCCTATCCAGCCAGCACTCTCATCTGGACCAGCGCTCCCATCTGGCTCAGAGCTTCCATCTGGACCAGAGAGAGGCTCCCTAAATCTGTCAACTCTCTCTGGACCAAGTACACTGATAAGACCAAGAATGAACACAAGAGGAGATGGGCAGATGTCAAGGCAGAAGTACATACAACAAAATAAAGAGCAACACAACATCACCAGAATCTAGCCCTTCTCCAACAGCTAGACCTGAACATCACGGAATGCAAGAAGAAGAAGAAAACAACCTTATAAGTAACATCATGAAGAGGCTAGAGCCTTATATAGAAGAAATCAAAAATAAAGTAGAGGAACAGACAAACAAAAAATGGGAAGAACGCTATAAAAAAAACTAGAGGAAAGGACAATTAAAGCAGAAGAAAACAATAAATCCTTGAATGAAAATCATGAAAAAGCAAGGGAGACAATCCAAGACCTGAAGAAGGAAATAGAAAAAATGAAGAAGACACTAGCAGAAGGAATGTTGGAAATAGAAAATCTGAGTAAACAAACAGGAACTTCAGAGGCAAGTATAACCAACAGAATGCAACAGATGGAAGAGAGGATCTCTGGTGTTGAAGATACGGTAGAAGAAATAGATTCATCAGTCAAAGAAAACCCAGAAATCCACAATGATACATCCACTGTAGACTGCTGGCAATGGTCGAGAGAAAGCCTGATCTGACCTAGTCTGGTGATCAGGTGGCCAAACACCCTAACAGTCGTCTTGGAACTCTCATCCAATAACTGATGGAAGTGGATGCAGAGATCCTCAGCCAGGCCCCAGGTGGAGCTCCAGGTGTCCAACTGTCAAGAAAGAGGAGGGCCTGCAAGAGCGTGAATTGTTGAATCCAAGATTGCAAAAAGAACAGGGACAAATAGCCAAACGAATGGAAGCACATGAATTATGACCAAGGGCTGTGGAGCCCCCAACTGGATCAGGCCCTCTGGATAAGTGAGACCATTGAATAGCTTGATCTGCTTGGGACGCACCCAGTCTGTGGGACCTGGATCTGTCCTTAGTGCATGAGCTGGCTGTTTGAAACCTTGGGCTTATACAGGGACACTTTGCTCAGTCTGGAAGGAGGTGACAGGACCTGCCTGTACTGAATCTACCAGGTTTAAATGAATCCCCAGGGGTGCCTTGATCCTGGAGGACATGGGAATGGAGGGGAGGGGCTAGGGGAAAAGGTGAGGTGGGGGTGGGAGGGGGAGGACAGGGGAACCCATGGCTGATGTATAAAATTTAAAACATATAATAATAAAGAATAGCCCAAGGGTTTGAGAAAGAAAATGCAGTAGAATTAATTTAACTTACGGTTACTGTCTTTGTCTCAATGGGGAAAACCAGGATATGTTGGCTGACTTGAACAACACAACTCCTCTAAGGAGAAGGTGGGATAAAGTACACATCCCAGGGGAGAAGGGTCCATTTTCCACTGGGTCATGTTAAGCATCCAAAGGGAAGTCTCTAGACAACCAGCCCTGATGCTCAGCAGCTTTCAATATACATGCAAAAACTCACCTTTCTCCATTCAAAGTTGAAAGTAAAGCTCCAGTCAGCATTTCCAGATTTCACAGACAATGTGAGGTTTCCCATCAGTGAGATGAGAGAATCCATATTAAAGGACAAGGAGAAAACCAAGTATCCAAATAGGAAAGACCACATATCCTCCCTCCTTCCCATCCCTTGCTAATCCTCTGCCTTCAGGAGGTTTGCTGGACTATTGAGTGCCATTTTCTGTTAGTGTGCTGAACTGATTAGGAGCAAATGCATTTTGTTTGATTTATTGGTTTTCTCAATTCCTTTGCCAGTATGGTGGGAAGGAGATCAGAGGAATAAGATCACTGAGATCTATAACTAAAAGGCAGGCCATGTTTACAATTTAGAAGACTGTATGAACTACACAGTAGGAAATACAAGAAGTGTAAGTTCCAGGAATGAATCTTCGGACATTTGAAATTGCTGTACCTAGGAATCCTCTCTCATCACCAATGCCTTGGCCAACCATCCCAGTTCCTCCGCATCTGTCCCTCTGTCAGCCCTCCCAGGAGACCCGCTCAGTGCAGGAAAAAATGAGGAGCAGGTGGACATCCTTTCAGCAAGGCTCTACTCCCTGACAGACACTGATGCAACGGCCGCCCTAGCTCTGACCTGTGTGAGGAAGAGTCCAGTAAAAGGGCAGAAGGGAGCAAAAGAAAACTATATATACCATTGATTTTTCCTAATGTCAATGGTACACAATATTGTGGTTAATATAAAGGAAATGTGTAGTTAGAGTTTTCCTGCCTGGCCCAGTCAGGACAAATCTCTCTTACCCGCCAGTCCCACAGTCATTCAGACCCAAACAAGAAAGCACACAGAAACGTACATTGTTTACAAACTGTATGGCCATGGCAGGCTGCTTGTTATCTACTTCTTCTATCTTAAATTAACCCATTTCTGTTAGTCTATACTTTGCCACATGGCTTGTGGCTTACCAGTGTCTTTACATGTTGCTTCTCATGGCGGCGGCTGGCGGTGTCTCTCCCCAGCCTTCTACTTTCCAGAATTCTCTTCTCTCTTGTCCCGCCTATACTTCCTGCCTGGCCACTGGCCAATCAGAACTTTATTTACACAGAGCGATATCCACAGCACTTCCCCCCACCTTTTTTTTTTTAAAGGAAGGTTTTAACTTTTACATAGTAAAATTACATATAAAAAAACAATTATCAAGCAAGAATTACAGTTACAATATTAAAGAAGATATCCTATCTATCTTATATTTATGAGTCTAAGGTTTTATATCTAATGTATCTTTTATCATAACTGAGGAAATTATAACTATCTAGTCTTCAACCACATCAAAGACCTCAGAAGGATATAATATTACCTGAGAACCAGGAGAAGGATACAAGCATTTTTTAGGAGTCTTGCAAGAGTAGACAGAGACAGCTGGCAGCCTGGACAGTCACCTAATGTTCCTTTGTAAAGTTGGGGCATTTGTCTTCAGCTCACAGGGCTAGAGTCTCTCGGTCACTTCTCTCAGTGTCCTGTAGAATGTCTGGCAGTTTCCTCTGTGAAGCAGGAACCTGAAGGACCATTTTGTCAAGCAAAGTTTAGTGGTCACCTTTCTATGGGTCTTGCATGTCCATTTGATCGAGCAGTCCAGGCAAGAACAGTTTCTTGCCCAAATGGCTTTTTTTGCCAAGGTGAAGATAAACTCCATATGAAGTGTCTTCAATGCCCATCTTCCTCTCTGAAGTAAAACGGTGCTGCCAGGAGCAGACATGCCTCACTGTCCAGAAAGTTTAAATTTTAAAAATATTTTAAATGCCATATTCTGTAGGTCTTTGAAGTATTTGAAGATTACCTATCTATCTGAAATATCTCTATATATATGTAGAAGACTTAACTAACATGGCTACGAGTATGATTATCATAGATGACTAATTATTAATCTATTTTTAATTATCCATTACAATTTAAAATGAGCTATACAAACATAATACCTTAAACACGATTAGAAATATACACACAGTATAACAAAATTAACTTTAAGTTTGTATCAATAGACTAAAATCTAAACCAATGTAAAACATTTTAAACAAGTTGTTGCTCTTTAGAAGTAAGTTCCCTAATCTACCCCTTCATCCTATTATATCTATATCATATTCCCCTTTCTTCTTTAGAAAGAGATCTCATTTATAATCAACTTGCTTTAAAGAAAAATATTGGTTTTTGTCTGTCCCACACCAGAGGGCTCTTATGATTTGGGACAGAAGTAGCTCTTACCCTTTTTTTTTAGTAATATGTCTGGGTTTAGAGAAGGAGTGAGCCAATTCCATCTCCAAAGCCAGCTTGATAATTTTGGGAATGTGGGCATAGTTTTTCTTACTATTTCTTGTTGGAGGGGGGCGCTGTATCTTATGGGGACACAAAGAAAATTTTAGGATTATGGAGTAGTCCATTAGGGTGAACCTCTGAGCCAGTTGCCTTGAAACCATTTTGGATGTTGGATCATCTGGGCCATTGTGTCATTGGAGACCTTTCAGGTGGTCTTGGCTGATCAAACCTGATGTATCTTAATTTGGAACAAATCCATAGCCTCTGGCTTTCTGTGGAAACAAAAGCAAATCATTCAAATTCAAAGTCAAGTCTTTAAATTTAATTTTGTTAATCAAATAGCACAGAAGCGTGAGGTAACGCAGGTTTTCCTGAGTAACAACAGGATACATCTACAGAAATGGTCTCATTGGAAATTAATAAAGCACAGAAGCTACGCAGGTGAGTCAGGAACCAAAGGAAGGAATCATGGAGTAGAGCAATGTTGGGCCTTTTGTATATTATGTGTGTCCTACACTAATTGTCACTTTGCAATTATTCCCCTCGGTCTTAGGGTTTTATTGCTATGAAGAGACACTATGACCATGGTAACTCCCTGCTTACTAAACTCTGTATAAATAAAGAAACACAGCCAGGTGGTGGGGGTGCATGCCTTTAATCCCAGCACTTGGGAGGCAGACCCAAGCAGATCTCTGTGAGTTCGAGGCCAACCTGATCTACAGAGCAAGATCCAGGACAGGCACCAAAACTACACAGAGAAACCCTGTCTCCGAAAAGCCAAAGAAAAGAGAGAGAGACAAAGAGAGAGGATAAATAAAGTATGGTACATATACACAATGGAGTACTGCTCAGCAGAGAAAAACAATGACAGCATGAGGTGTGCAGGCAAATGGATGGATCTAGAAAAAAATCATCCTGAGTGAGGTAACCCAGACTCAGAATGACAAACACAGTATGTACTCACTCATAGGTGGATACTAGATGTAAAACAAAGGATGACTAGATTGCTACTCACAACTCCAGGGAGGCTACCTAGAAAACAGGACCCTAAGAAAGACACAAGGATCGCCAAATGATAAAGAAATGGATGAGATCTACATGAGCAAACTGGACATGAGTCAGGGTAATGAAGGGCAAGGTCTGAGGGAAAGAGAGCTTAGGGGAGTGGGAGATACCAGCTGGATCAAGAACAGAAAGGGAGAACAAGGAAAAAGAGACCATGATAAATGAAGACCACATGGGAATAGGAAGAAGCAGAGTGCTAGAGAGGTCCCCAGAAATCCACAAAGATACCTCCACTGCAGACTACTGGCAATGGTCAAGAGAAAGACTGAACTGACCTAGTGTGGTGATTGGGTGGCCAAACACCCTAACTGTCGTGCTAGAACTCTCATCCAATAACTGATGGAAGTGGATGCAGAGATCCTTGGCCAGGCCCCAGGTGGAGCTCCAGGGTTCAGTTGGTGAGAGAAAGGAGGGATTGTATGTGTGAGAGATGTTGAGACCATGGTTGGAAAAAGCACAGACAAATAGCCAAACCGGTGGAAACACATGAACTATGAACCAATAGCTGAGGAGCCCCCATGAAACTGGTTCAGGCCCTCTGGATAAGTGAGACAGTCGATTAGCTTGAACTGTTTGGGAGGCCCCCAGTGGGACCAGGACCTGTCCTTAGTGTATTAGCTGGCTGTTTGGAACCTGGAGCCTATGCTGGGACACTTTGCTCAGCCTGGGTGCAGGGAAGAGGGGACTGGACCTGCCCCAACTGACTCTACCAGGCTGAGCTGAATCCCCAGGGGAGTGCTTGCCCTGGAAGAGGTGGGAATGGGGGTCGCGGATTGGGGGAAGAGGGGGAGGAGGGAGGACAGGGAAATCCATGGCTGATATGTAAAACTAAATTAAATTATAAAATATAAAAAATAAAACTTTTAAGAGGTGACAGGAATTTGAGAGGAGGTAGGGAGATGGGGAGATGTGTGGTGTTTCATGAGAAGCAGTGGAAGAAGTGCATGGAATCAAAATACTTTGTATGAAATTTACAAAGAATAAATAAAAATTATGGTAAATAAAAAAGAAAGGAAGGAAAGAAGGGAGGAAGGAAGGAAGGAAGGAAGGAAGGAAGGAAGGAAGGAAGGAAGGAAGGAAGGAAGGAAGGAACACTCTGGCTGCTAGTCAGTCAGGCTACAAGGTTCTCCCAACTACCATGGCCTGGCTCACTTCCTTCCGACTCCTTACACTGTTCCTTCACATCATTCTTCCTCATTCATTCGCTCATATTCTCTAACACTTCTTCTTCATCTGTCACTCATCTCTCTCTCTCTCTCTCTCTCTCTCTCTCTCTCTCTCTCTCTCTCACACACACACACACACACACACACACACACACACACACACACAGCACTCACATTCTGTAGCAGTTCTCACATAACTCTACACAGCCATCTCTCTTCATACCACCACCACTGCTCTGTCAGCCAAACTCTGGACTATTATAAGTTACATTTTCAGGACTCTACCCATTCTCATACATAAGATAAGTCATGTAGTTTCTCTTAGGCTAGTAATGTCGCATTGACCCATGCCTGTAGCTCTAAGTTGGTAGGGGTCCCAGACATTAGACAATTGACTGAATCTTGAGCAGTCAGGGTAGGTGCAGAAAGAGAGCTGCTGCCAGGAGCCAATCTCAGTGTAAACATCCTGGCCTTCATATGGCAATCAACAACACCCGGTAATTAGTCTTTGTATATATTCTGTAGGGGCAGCTTAGTCTGTTTTGAACTAGTCCTAAGGTCTTTGCAAAATGTGTAAAAGGCTAGCTAGCTTTGAGACTGAGAATATTGTTACTTTCCTGTGTCAGTAAAAAAGAATATTCTGGTAATATTTCTGCTCATCATAATTATGCAGCTTAAACAAAAACCACAGCTAAATGTGTGCCCAGAGATGTAAAACACACTACCAAAGGACTGTGGAGAGCAACCCACAGCTGTTCTTATTAGGGAAGCATAACAGTGGCACCCGAGAAAGTTACAGACAGGAAACAACCAGTTTCCATAGCTACTGACCTCATCATGGCTTTGCCAGGTGGGGCTCCCCATTGGGGAGTTATACCTCTGGTAAGTCGACCTGTCAAACACTAGTTGTCACCTGCTGTATACTCCCACAGCCCTCAGCATGAACTCACCAAAAAAACAAAAATATCTATGTGGAAGGCACAATAAAGTATTCTATGAGAAATTTGGCATAAATTGCTCATTCAAATAAAAGATTTTGCATCAAGGTATAAATGAGAAACTTCCTTCTATCTGTATTCAGTGCTGGGTACATTACTAAAAGAGGTAGGGAATATGAGCACAGTGTTTAACCTCAAAGCCAGCCAAGACTTTGCCCAGCCTTAATACATGGGAAGGTTCTTAGTCTTACTGCAACGTGATATGCCATGTTTTGTTGATACTCATGGGAGACCTGCTCTTTCCTGGATGGAGAGAGAAGAGGAGGGGACTGGGAGTGGGGGTAGGAATGGTGGAGAAGAACTGGGAGGGAGGATGTGGAGGGAGGAAGGTTGTGGCCTGGATGTAAAATAAATAGATGGATTTTAAAAAATACTGGAGAAGGCTACACATGAGTAAGGACAAAGGCAGTATCTGAAATCCATCTCTACCTTTCTCTCAATATACCCATAAAAGCAGAACTGCTATAAATTAAATATAAGAACTCACCTTTGTAGGTCTCTTATGTGATGGTATCAGACATCAAGTTTCATTTTGTACTACTACATTTTTCTAACATCAAACCCCATTTTCAGCAGAATAGAGTTGTCCCAGCCTGTGGCTTAGCAAGAGAAAACATAGTCACATTGCTGTCTGAGAGAAAGACCTTTGTCAGTTTACAGTTTATAAGTCAGAAGTCCCTAATAGGTCTCACGGGGCTAAACAGAGAATTCTCAACAGAAGAATATCAAATGACTGAAAAACATTTAAGGGACTGCTCAACATCCTTAGTCACCAGGGAAATGCAAATCAAGACAACTCTGAGATACCATCTTACACCTGTCAGAATGGCTAAGATCAAAAACACTGCAGACAGCTTATGTTGGAGAGGATGCAGAGCAAGGGGAACACTCTTCCACTGCTGGTGGAAATGCAAATTTGTACAGTCACTTTGGAAATCAGCATGGCAGTTTCTCAGAAAACTGGGAATCAATCTTCCTCAGGACCCAGCTATACCACTCTCGGGCATATACCCAAGGAATGCTCAATCTTACTTCAAGGACACATGCTCAACCATGTTCATGGGCTAAAATCAAAATGATAAAAGGCTGTATTCAGCATCTGGACAATTTGCATTCCAAGATTCCCAGTACGTTCCATCCTCAAGGTTGGCTGTTGCATCACTCTAGCCTAGCAGAGAAAACTCAAACCCAAGGTTCAGGAAAACAACCCTGTCTCAAAGGAACAAGATGGAAAGTGATGGAGAATGACACCTGATACCCTCTCCTGACCTCTGTGTACACACACACACACACACACACACACACACACACACACACACACACACGTGTATACATACAGACTACATACCCACATATGTGTAATACACATACATGCATAAATTAATTAAATATTTTAAAAATAATGTGTTCTATGAGAAAGCTACAGGTAGCAGAGTCCACTTTTATCCCTGGGCAGGAGAAACAAAATTAAACAAAACTATTTCCATGAAATCCAAATCCACTTCTTATCTAAAAATCAAGCAACTTAAAGTAATCTTGAATGGAACCCAGGTCCAGGTTGACTCTATGGTGTATAGTCAGCATATCTACCTGAAGGTAGATTTCCACCAAAGAGCCAAAAAAAAGGGTGTCCTACACAATGAAATGAGGTAGTGCCTATCAAACAACTAAACCTTCATAAAATCATTACAGATAAGCATCAGGAGGCTATTGGCCTTGGAGGAGGCCTGTGTACATTCACATATTAGCCAAATTTCCTACTCAGGAATTTGTTTTTGCGGGGTTTTTTTGTTTTGTTTTGTTTTGTTTTGTTTTGTTTTGTTTTGTTTTAGAAATGATCAGCCAATAGCTAAAGCTTATCACTAACTAACTCTTACACTTAAATTAATCCAAAATTCTTACCTATATTTAGCCACATGGCTTGAAACCTTTTCTCAGTATGGCATTCTCATCTTGCTTTTCCTGTGTTTGTTGGTGACTCCTTACTCCGCCCTTCCTCTTCCCAGAATTCTCCTAGTCTGGTTCACCTGTTCAATCTTATCCTGCGCATCCATCAGCCAATAAGCTTTTGATTAACAATTAGCATAATCCACAGCAGTCCCATTTGGTTGTTACCTCTTGCATGACCATTCTTTTCTAATGACAGACAGAAAGAGTGCATCCAGAAGGGGACCAGGACTGGGCTAAATAGAAGGAGGGGAAACTGTCATCAGAATATATTACATGAGAACAGAGTCTATTTTCAATCAAAGGAAACAAATGAAAAAATATGTATTTTATTTTTTATGCATAAATGTTTTCTCAAACAGATGTATGTGCACCACACGCATGCCTGGTACCCTGAGTGGTCAGAAGAGGCCATTGGATCTGCTGGAACAAGAACCACAGGGGTTCCTGAGCCATATGCAGGTGCTCTACTGACCCTGTGTAAGGGACAAGCACTCTTAACCTCTCAGTTGTCTCTCCAAGGCTGATATTAATAACCACTGGGTGATGTTTAGAGAGAACTGAAAAATAAAGGCTAATACATTTAAATACATACCGACTGGACAAACATCTTGTTCTTTTAAGGCAGTACTTGTAAAACTTACCAAGGAATGAGCAATACTTCGAGAGAATTTCATTTTAATTCAATGCATTGAACTTTGACCTTAAAAAGATAACATCACATATCAACATCTCACCTATCACATTCCATCCATAACTTACTTAGACCTTTATAACTTGGTAAGGATTGCACACTTTCTTTCTGATGCTGGGAAAACATCCAGCCATATTAACCTTTACACATATTTTTTGCTAAAAAATATTTTCATTCTCACACCTTTTCCTTTTATTAAGTTTTTCAATTGCTTTATTCATTTTACATATGAACCACAGTTCCCCCTCCCTTCACTCCTCCTTATCCCTCCTCCTCTCTCAACCCACCCCCATCCACTCCTCAGCCCTGCCTCAGCTGAACATGCCAGGCTGAGGCCCACCCCCCACCTCACCTGTTCAAGGCTGAGCAAGGTATCCCACCGCATGGAATGGGCTTCAAAAAGACAGTTCATGCACCAAAACTGGTCCCACTGCCAGTGACCCACAAACACACCAGGCTACTACACTGTCACCCACATGCAGAGGTCCTAGTTAGGTCCCATGCAGGAACCCCAGCTGTCAGTCTAGTGTCTATAAGCTCCCACAAGTTTGGATCATCCGTCTCTGTCAGTTGCTCCTAGTGATCTTGACTCTCCTTGCTCCTATCTTTCCTCTTCCCTCACTTCGACTGGACTCCTGTTACTCAGCTGGTTCTTTGTTTTTTTTAATTATTATTATTTTTTATTATTATAATTTAATTTTACATATTAGCCATGGATTTCCCTGTCCTCCCTCCTCCCGCCCCCACACCCCCCGCCTGTCCCCCAATCCACCCCCCATTCCCACCTCCTCCAGGGTAAGCACTCCCCTGGGGATTCAGCTCAGCCTGGTAGAGTCAGTTGGGGCAGGTCCAGTCCCCTCCTCCCTGCACCCAGGCTGAGCAAAGTGTCCCAGCATAGGCTCCAGGTTCCAAACAGCCAGCTAATACACTAAGAACAGGTCCAGGTCCCACTGGGGGCCTCCCAAACAGTTCAAGCTAATCGACTGTCTCACTTATCCAGAGGGCCTGAACCAGTTCCATGGGGGCTTCTCAGCTATTGGTTCATAGTTCATGTGTTTCCACCAGTTTGGCTATTTGCCTGTGCTTTTTCCAATCATGGTCTCAACATCTCTCACACATACAATCCCTCCTTTCTCTCACTGACTGGACCCTGGAGCTCCATCTGGGGCCTGGCTGAGGATCTCTGCATCCAGTTCCACCAGTTATTGGATGAGAGTTCTGGCACGACAGTTAGGGTGTTTGGCTGTCCTATCACCAGACTAGGTCAGTTCAGTCTTTCTCTCAACCATTGCCAGTAGTCTACAGTGGAGGTATCTTTGTGGATTTCTGGGGACCTCTCGAGCACTCTGGTTCTTCCTATTCCCATGGGGTCTTCATTTGTCATGGTCTCTTTTTCCTTATTCTCCCTTTCTGTTCTTGATCCAGCTGGCATCTCCCACTCCCCTAAGCTCTCTTTCCCTCAACCCTTGTCCTTCATTACCCTGACTCATGTCCAGTTTGCTCATGTAGATCTCATCCATTTCTCTGTCATTGGGCAATCCCTGTGTCTTTCTTAGGGTCCTGTTTTCTAGGTAGCCTCCCTGGAGTTGTGAGTAGCAGTCTAGTCATCCTTTGTTTTACATCTAGTATCCACCTATGAGTGAGTACATACCATGTTTGTACTTCTGAGTCTGGGTTACCTCACTCAGGATGATTTTTTTCTAGATCCATCCATTTGCCTGCACACCTCATGATGTCATTGTCTTTCTCTGCTGAGTAGTACTCTACCACATGATCATCTCGCTAGATGCTGAAAAGGCATTTGACAAAATCCAACACCTCTTCATGATAAAAGTCTTGGAGAGATCAGGAATACAGGGAACATACCTAGACACAATAAAGGCAATTTACAGCAAGCATCAAAATAAATGGAGAGAAACTCAAAGCGATTCCACTAAAATCAGGAACAAGGCAAGGCTGTCCACTCTCCCCATACTTATTCAAAATAGTACTTGAAGTTCTAGCCAGAACAATAAGAAAACACCTTTTCAACAATATCTTTTTTCCTATGTCCTGTTTCCTTTCTGTTTTATTTTCATCATATGAGAAACAGAGCAAAAGAGTGAATTAAGTTAAAAAGAAAGTCAGCTCCAAACTACATGTCTAGCACTATAGAAATAAATTAATATCTCCAGTACACATAGTGTTAAATTATACAACTTTGTATATTTCCCTGCAGACACCATATAAAACAGGTCACTCAACAATAGTTCCTGCATTATAAAGTCTACAAAATGTTCTCACATAGGCATGCTTGTTTTCTCCATTGAGCATAAACAGCAGATGGATCAAAGCAAAATATCAATCAACTGAAGTTTACATCATCCAATAACAAAATAGGAAAAGCCCTGATAAAATGTTATCTCAAGGCAATGGCTCAGGAGTTTTAGACAGATGTTCCTCTCGATCCAGTAGGTGGAAGAGCAGCCCAACACCTGTTTCTATTGTAGACATCATTACATCTAGAGACAAACAAAAGCCCCGTCTCCTTGAAATAGTTTTCCTCTCAGCTGTTATGAAGGTCACAATGTCTTTACCCTTGGCCTCTTTTGCTGTTCACCTTGGTGCTTGTCACAGAGTCAAAGACCATCCTGACTCAGGGTAGAGGATGTGGAGGACTGTTGAAACCAAAGTGGTTGTGCCTCAACTACTTACTCAGGAATTTGTCAAGAGATACTCATTATTTTTGCTACATTACCCAACTCTTGGGTTCTTACATCATTCTGTTGCTCAGAAGTCACCTTTACACAACATGGAGGGCCTATACAGTAAGTAAACTGAGATGGGCAAATGGGAATGCAAGGTATCAAGGTAGGAGGGGTCAGCATAGGTATTTAAAAGTGGCTGGGTCTGGAGCAGATTGTTTTACAAAATAAGTGAAACAAGACAAGGTAGAGACACACCTCATTAGCAAATACTGGTATTCGTGGAAAGGGAGACGTGGACAGCACAAGAAAGTGTGGCATGGCTTGGCTTACCCTCTACCTTCTAAATGTTCTGTGGGCTGTGGCAGGAACCAGCACCCAAAGCTCTTGCTGTGAGTATGGTGATTATTCCAATGGCAAAGAAGCAGTCTCCCTCCAGAGAGGCAGAGATCTCAGGCACAGTTCTGCTGATGAGAAAGGGGTGGAAGAGCAATCACTATAGGAGCTCTGAAGAGGTAGGCATAAGTCAAGGATGGAGACATAGTCACCTTTCATGACTTCACAGAATAATTCTTGGAAAGTCAAGTCAACACACTTTTTTTGGTGGGGAGTGAATTATGATTTCAGGAATGTTGGCTGCTGGAACAAGATAGATACTTAGTGGTAACTAAGACTACATGGGAGGCATGAATATTTGATAGGCAGATTATGCCTCAAATCATAAATATTCTTCATGAAATAATAGAGGGAAGTAAATGCCAAAGAAAACAGTGACTAATAGAATATGAACAGAAATCATGGAAAATACTTCTGCGGTTGTACTGCTCAAAGTTAGCACATGAAAAAACCACTTTAAAGACAGAGATTGTTGGAGAAGATGTAAGGACTAATGAGCATCTAAAGAATAATGCTGATAGTTACTGCATTGCTCTTCTGTCTCCTCAGATTGCTCAAGCATTCTGCCTAAAAGACACAGGAATTACACTTCTGGGAAAGGGATGAGGGCTGGGGGGAATGAGGGATGAGTGATGGGGGTATGGCAAGTGGCTTTCCTTTTCTCAGCTGTCCCCCAAGAACAGCAGCCCTGGGTTGATGGCCTACAAGTGCTCATGGAGAAGTCGGTGACAAAGTCAAACTTCACAAACCCCAGCATCCTGATTGCCATGAACCTGGCCGGTGCCTACAATCTGGAGGCCCAGAAGCTCCTGACTGACAGGCTCATGGCCAGTGACAGTGCAGGTTAGACACTGGAGTCCCTTCCTGAAGCCTGAATCTTCCACATACAGGCTACCCCGGACCCCAGGTGAACATCATCACCCACCTTTCCCCACACAGCAGAAGAACATCTTTAGCTAAACATAAGTGACATCAGAATAGTCAGGGATGCACAGGGAGCTCCAGACTCAGGGCAGAAAGCAGGCACTTCTGCTTCCAAATCTGCTGCTTATGAACAAGCCACTGCATGTCACTTACTCACCCTGCTCCCTAAGAGCCAAAACAATAACAATAGTGGCAGTAACAACAAAGTCTAGGGTCTAGTCACTTCACATGAATTGCCTAGAGGTTCAAGATGCATGACAACTTTACTTTCTGCATCTAAGTCTCCACTGACTCTCATGGGTTTTCTCCTTTCTTTTCTAAACAGACAGCAGATTCTTTTCTTACCACATATTAAACATATGAAATAATTGGTTTCATTGTACAGTCATCGAGTCACAGAGACAACACTAGATTCATTGTTGCCTCAAAGAGTTATTTCCATATTTCTTTCTTTGGGGAAAAAAGAGATTTTTAAAATGATGTGAGTGCACTACTGAAAAATCCAAATCCTGGATTTGAGACTCTGGATATAAGGCTGGGAGATGCTGTGTATGGTGACATATACCTGTAACCCCGGCACTCAGCAGGAGTGAGTTCCGGGCCAGCCAGGGATACAGAGTGTCTCAAAAATTAAAGGGAGGTAGTGAGCAGCCACTGAGAGATGGGTTAGTCAGGTGGCTCCATGGGTAAAGGTGCTTGTTCCACAGGCTTCATCATCTGAGCTTGATCCCCAGAATCAACATAACATTACAAGGAATAACTGACCTCACAAAGATGTCTTTTGACCTCCATATACATCTGTGTTGTGGCTCACACACACACACACACACACACACACACACACACACACACACTAATAATAATAATAATAATAATAATAATAATAATAATAATAATAACAATAATAACAATAAATACGTAGTTTAAAAAACAAGTGCAGCACTCAGTCTAACCTTCGGTAGCGCTTTGCCCTAAAATGCCTGCCATCATAACTCTGCTCTCCTTTCCATAGACCTGACAAGCGGGCAGCTTGCCCTCACCATTTTGGCTCTCACCTCCTCATGCCGAGACACTGGAAGAAAAGTATCCATTCTGCAAAAGAATATGGAGAACTGGGTGCCTCCAAGTAAGACCTCATGGGGAGGGAGGGAAGAGTGGGGTGCAAGGTCCTACCTAAGATTTTTTTAACACAGAAGGGAAAATATGCAAGTGAGAAGAGTGAACAGTCAGGGAAGACACAAGGCTGCCTATGCTCTGACAATCCCACCAGTGAGACACTCAGTTCTCAGCCAAAATGAGCTAAAGAAGCCAACTCCCCAGGCATGGACTGAGCAGCCACCATCCTCCCCAGAGTCAGCAACATCCTGCTTCTCTTCAGATGCCAGATGACATTCTTACTCTGAGAAACACTGATGTCATCCTTTGCCAATATTGTCTCTTTATATGACAACAGGTTTTCTAGTGATTTCTATTTAAAAGCTCTGGTCTATGCTACTCAAAATGTCTCCAGTGTGGTGTTAACCTAAGGATGGTTCTCTATTGTCTTCTGAGGCCCCGGTGCTGAAGCCTCAGCTTTCTATGGGCCCAGTCTGGCCATCCTCACACTGTGCCAGAAGAACTCAGAGGCAACAATACCCATCGCAGTGCGCTTTGCTAAGACCCTGATAAGGGAGTCTTCGCCCTTCAATGTGGGTAAGTTGATGCCATCAGACACTGACCAAGGAGAGAGTATCAGAGTCACAGTAGATGAGAGGTCGTGATGGAGGGGGAAGTAAAGGAGAAAATCCTTCCGTGGAGGTAGAGCTTGGAGCCATGCAGATGGTTGTGGATGAAAAACATTGAACAAATGCTTGTTGAACTTGTGAGTAAAGGACAGACCTCCACTGGGACAATAAACATGTCACACAAGTTACAAGTTATTTTCAAACAAGATGGAGATGGATGTCTTGCCTCACTCCTACCCTGCACTCCTTAATGTGTACTAATTCTCCCTTATTCTGTATATTTCGACATGTTTCTCCTTTTTCCATCCAAATGTCCTCTCTACAAGCAGCGATTTTCTGAAGCCAACACAGGGACCTTCTTATCTTTTTGTGTTACCCACATTGGGCTGCTTATGAATGGAATCCCTTTCCTCTGTGATGCTATTTCGTTCTTAAACGTTCTGTGCAATGATCTTTCCTCTGTTGGGGCCCCTGGCATGGACTCACTGTCATGGCCCTCTGCCTCTCTCTAAGCAATATCATCTCAGGCTTTCTCTCACTTACACAGGCCTCAACAGCAAGCTGTTTTCTTTTTACTACCGAGACAAGCAGGCAGATACAGTCTAGGAGCCTTCCCAGGGATCAAGAACAGGCTGGTATCCTTCTCCATCTGGAACCTCAAACATGGTTGGGGCATCTCTGTCAGTTCAGTAAGTGGAGTGGACGTCTTTGTCTTTAGATGTCAATAACACTGTCACTCTTAGTGGAGCTATGAGACTTTCAAATGAGGGGAGAAGGGCAGTGAGATACAGCTGCCATCTGGATGGCATTTTACTTCTTCTAGTCTTGTCAGACTTGCTCATCTGACCCACACTTGTTTATAACATGCAAATAATGAAAAGTGGGTATTATGGTGGATGCAAAGTTCCCACTGCCCAAGCATGCACAGAGCCCAGGAACCACACACATGACACAGAATGCTGATAGAATAAAACAGGCATGAACTACAAATGCTGAAGAGACTCAGGCTGCTGTGCTGGAAAGACTAAGGTGACTTCACGGAGGTGTGACAGCTAGGCCTTCCAGAACTGCTGACATCTCAAAAGATCAACCTTGACATGGGAGAAGTGGGATGGAACACACTGCTGTTCACACTATTTAAAGTTTCAAAGTCTAGAGCTGTCCAGTGGTACACATTTATTTTAAAGCCTGGCCCTGCTTCTTACTGGCCGTGTGGCCATGGGTATTTCCTTTACAGCTCTGAACTCCCACTTCCTCATCTCTTAAATGAAGATACTTGTAGGTCCTGTTCCACAGGTGGTCCCAAGAATTAAAGGTGGTCTGTAACTAGATCACAATAAGCACCTGATGAACACTGGCTGTGGTGGTGACTGTGGTGAGGATCTGTCTCCCCTCTGCCTTCCAGACACAGGAGCAGTAGCAACCTTGGCCCTGACCTGCATGTACAACAGGATTCCTGTAGGTTCTCAGGAAAATTACAGAGACCTGTTTGGTGAGGCACAGAAGGTTCTTGTGGATAATATCAGCTTGAAGATCAAAGCTGATGGCATCATTGGAAACATCTACAGCACCGGCCTTGCCATGCAGGTAAGCCCATCCCATATGCTTCTAATCCAGGCCAGAATAATAACCCTGAACTGTAACACCAAGGGACTTTGTGTCTACTAACACACCTGGGAAAGTCCAACTAATGTGATTTGGGGTCAATTCCTGAACTACCTTGCTTCAGTCTCTCCACTTGCAAAATGAAGGTATATGGGAACTCATAGATAAAATGTAAAGACAAACCTAAAAGAATTCATTCTCCTTTCATGGAAAAAAAATGAAACAAATAAATCAAGAATTTTCAGGGTTCATTACCAATAATAACCAGTTTACTAGTAACAGTCATTCACTACTGAAAGTTTGATGCATACATACTAATATGAAGGCAGATCTGCTTCAAACTTACCAGAAAAGGGTTTCTTCTTTCCCTCTTATCTTTAGCCACAAGAAAATTGGTTGTTTATTTAAAATGATCAATGTAAGTAATCTAAAGATGACTGGAACACATACACACATACATACATACATACATACATACATACATACATACATACATACATACATACATACATAAATCCACTAAATAGTAGAGCCAAGTCTGAGTCCATCCTATGCCTCCCTCACATATTTCCAGGCTTAAATTAGGTAAAATGCTCCTTGACAACCACATATCAATCACCATCTCCCAGTCCCTGTTCACCAGAGCAGGAGTCATCCAGGGAGAGCAGATTATCCATAATGGTGGGGAGATATTAACAACTAGAACTAAAAATTATAGTCACAATTGATCAAATCCTCTAGCCCATACTGAAATATTAATGGTCTAAATATCTTAGGAAATTAAGAGAAAAAACCGCACCATGAACTCTCAGCCTCAAAACACCAGGAAAGGGAGAGGGCTGGAGTTATGATGTCAGCCCTAATTTTTTTGTAGCTCTTGGTTACTATTAGAAAGAAATGGTCTCCTGGGGGAAAAAATAGAGATAGGTGTTGGTTCCTTCTACACACTAAAAATTAGGGAAGAACAGCACATGTAATAGTCAGTGTCAAGCATAAGAGTGAAGACAAATCACCTGTCCAAGATACCATATGGGCAAGTGACTAAGAGCAAAGCCAGCTTCCTTGTCATGGTCACTGGAATTTTGTCACAAAACAAAACAATTTTCCCATGGCTGACCCATACAAAAGCATCCCCAGAACTCATGTCTAGAAATTCCTGTGGAAAGCAGGCAGTCTGAAGGAATGAGGTTAAAACTGGATTTGGCAGGGTCAAGTAACATGCTTAACCTTGTCTAAGGACTTTGATTGATTTAGTGCCAGATGCAGAACTATTTATTTTGCTAATTTGGCTTAGAACTTCTGTTTGCGATTTCATCACTTTCTAGGTAGATTACACTCTGGTAGATTACACCTGAGAATAAAAGCTTTTCCTATCAAAGGGTAAGACCTCATCCATATCCAGACACCACTCACCATGTAGATTTCTTGTCACTTAAGAAACATAACTTCTCCCTATCTGCCTGCTCAGGAGTATCTACCTGGTGCCCCTTAGACCAAACTGCCTTGGAAAGTGCCCTCACTGGGGAGTTACAGTCTTCATTTGCCAACGTTAACAGGGTGACCATACCTGTCACAAATGTCCAAGTGCCCACACTGCTCTCCCTAGCTGAAACAACTGTCTCTGACTCCCCTCCACCTTCTCCCATTTTCTCTTCCAGCTTCACGCAAATGTGTCATTAGCCAACAAAGCTCACTGCCATACTTGGTGGCCCTAGTTAGCGTAACTGTAAAGGAAGGGAGGATGCAATGAGTTTCCACAGCATGCCTTGCAAAATCCTCTTCCACACTTGCACACTGGACTCTCAAATGATAACCCCTCCAAAGGCAAGCAGGATTTATACTTTCTAATTTGCCCCAAAGAAAGAAAACTAGACCAGCATAAGGGCATCACTTGGTAGAGTAAGCCAAATTCATTTTTCCACTTCCAAAAGCCCAATTTTAACAATACCAACTTAATATTTCACATTCCTGGGTGTGTCCAAGGCTAAATGAAGTGGTTTCAAGAAAAGCCATAATAAAAAGATCAAATGATGACATCAAGGACCACTATTAGTTGTCTGTCATCCCCTGTTTCACTCATTCTCCCCTGCTGTGTAGATTTAAGATGGCCAGTGACAGCTTGGTGCTTACTCATACAGTCCCACCTGAAGTATAGAAGCAAGAGAAATGTTTTCCTCTTTCAGTATTAGTGAACAAGGAAGGAGTGATTGGGGCAGGCATCCACCAGTCACTGTTCCCAAGGACTCCAGTGCAACCCAGAACATGATTCCATCCCAAGGTCAGGGTTGTGGAAACTATGACTGACAGTCCTGACATACACATGGACTTTGGGAACAGTCTACCAAAAGGTGTGCATGACAACACAAATCAGAACAGTCTAGAGGTGTGCCAGTCCAGCTGCCCTAGACTACAGCTCCTTCTGTGGTTTGCTTTGTTACTCTTGTTCCACATTTAAAAACTATGCACAGATACAGCAGCAGTCTTGGCCATAAATCCTGGCTCCAGTCATTGACTAAATAATTGTTCAGTGGCTATTTTTTAAAATCATTTGTCAGTGTTGGTTTCTTTAATTGTTTTATTTTATCTTATGTGTATGAGGTGATTGCCTACCTGTATGTCTATGCATCATATGCATGCCTAATACCTGAGGAGGCCATAAAGGGCAAGGCCTTGTACTATTATAGTTTGGACTCTGGAAGATCATAATGATTAACAATGAAGTTCATCCCTCCTGAGATCCATCTTCCTGCCATGCCTAATCTTTCCTCTCTTTCTATCTCCTTCCCATGCCTGCCCCCTCTATCCTAGGCTCTCTCTGTGACACCTGAGCAACCTATCAAGAAATGGGACTGCCAGAAGACTATGGATATGATACTCAATGAGATTAAGCAGGGGAAATTCCAAAACCCCATGTCCATTGCTCAAATTCTCCCCTCCTTGAAAGGCAAGACTTACCTAGATGTGCCCCAAGTAAATTGTGGTCCTGGTAAGAACATCTCAGTGACTTCCCCTTTTATATCATAAAGTTGCTACTTAAAGTACAGTGGCATGTGGCTTGATGTTGAGTGGAATATTAGATTGTTTTGTAAATTCATCCCAGATAGGTAGAGCTATGATCTCTGATTCCCAAGCATGTGCACTAGCCCATAGCCAAAGGGCCTAGCTAGGGAAGTCAGTTCCTTATACTGAACACCTGCTTTAAGGAGGTAGACGGCCCGTGGTCACCACAGGGATCTTCATTCATTTGACAAATGTACTGCCAAACATCACACATGTCTCATCTGCTCTTTACAAAGTCAGAAAACAGACATACAGTTGAAACTACAGACTTTACAGTAATGAAATCAGTATTAAATAGAAATCAACATCATCTACATCGCAAAGGCAAAAAGAAAAGTAGAAGGAAGGAGGAGAGGAGGAGACTAATAACCAATTAGTGATTTTATTTGGAGGGCTGAAAAGGCACAAATGTAATTCACTCAAGCCTTAAGGATGTAATAATGACAGCCTGACACTCACAGAACACCAACAGGATGAAATGGAACATAACATGTTACTTTATAGCACTTTTATATCCAATCAAATACAATACTGAAATATTGCCGGGCAGTGGTGGTATACACCTTAATGCCAGCACTGGAGAGGCAGAGGCAGGCAGATCTCTGAGTTTGAGGCCAGCCTGGTCTACAGAGTGAGTTCCAGGAAAGGTGTGAAGCTACACAGAGAAACCCTGTCTCAGAAAAAAAAAAAAAAAACCCTAAATATTTAAAATCCATATTGCCCATCCAGAGCCTTTCTAAAACTTTTGTCACTCCAGAAAAAGTCTCTGAAATTAACTCCTTCAATTCTTTTTTTTTTTCTTATCAAAAACTTCCACTTGCACGCACTACGTTCATATGACAGAAAGAAACTATAAGCTCCTCATAGACTTCAGTGTCAAATCCTGCAGGAGCCAAACTCAAGCAAACCCACTGCCACCATGTGAATCATGGCTACCTTAGCCTGACTTCCTGTGCTGCTGCCCAGTGACAGCACAAATTTAACATGGAGTCCTTGCCAGGATTCTGGAATAGCTGTCCCAGTATTTTGTTTAATAGCCTAAAGGTTACTATTTTCTTGAAATCTTTTCTGGGATAAGTTCCCGATAACAATGGCTTTTGCATCCATAACTCAAACACCAAAATCTTTAATAAACTTGGCCTTTTTGTTCCTCACAGATCATGAAGTGCCACCAACTCTGACTGACTATCCTACCCCCATCCCCACCTCAGTGTCCAACATTACCGTCATATATACTATAAACAACCAGCTGACAGAGGCTGATCAGCTCTTCACTGAGACCATCGAGGTTAGTGTGAGGAATGGATCTGCGCTATCTGCTGTCCTAGAAGAAGCGCAGCGCAAAAACCCCATGTTCAAGTGAGTGGTGCATGTGATGTCGCCATCCCCCCAAGCCATACTCAAACTCCCCTATATTCTCTGTCTCTCTGTCTCTCTGTCTCTCTCTGTCTCTCTGTCTCTCTCTGTCTCTCTGTCTCTCTCTCTGTCTCTCTGTCTCTCTCTCTGTCTCTCTCTCTCTCTCCTCCCTCTTTCCCTGTCTTCATCTCTCCCCCTCTCGATCCATCCCTCCCCTCCCTATCTCACTAAGATCACATAACATGTAACTAATAGAGTTCAGAGCTAAACATGTATCTGATTGCCTTTGAAATTCATGTTTCTACCCACTATCCTGTTAGGAAAGAGTAGAATATGGAAATGGATCAGAGGGGAGAATTAAATGTTGAGAAATGTCAAACATTTGCAAAAAGAGGAAGCAATAGAGGAAGATAGGAAGGTCACAGTTTAGTATCAAGGGACCATGCCGATTCATGTAAAACAAAAGAGGACACTTGAGGCCCAAACTCTCTGGATATACTCTACAAGTTCAGCATTTAATATTGCCTAATTTTTCTTCTGTCCATAAATGTAAAAATGGCACATGGTACATAATAGAAACTTGGAGAGAGAAAAAAACAAAAAGAATAAATTGCCTCCACAACCACAATATAATCAGTTATTTAAAAATCTGATAGAAGAATCCGTCCCTGGTGCATGAGCAGGCTTTTTGGAGCCCACTACCCATTGGGACACCTCGAGCAGCCTTGAGGCAGGAGAAGGGCTTGGACTTGTCCCGAGTGGATATGCCTCCCCATGGGAGGCCTTGCCTTCTTGTGGGGGGCAGGAGGAGTGGGTTGGGAGGGGAAGTCTGAGAGGTGGGAGAAGGGAAGAGGGGGGACCTTTGATTGGTATGTAAAATGAATGAAAAGTTTTTATTTAAAAAAAGAAAAAAGAAAATAATCTGATATATTTTTCTATGCATAGTACAAACAGTTGTGATTTATCATATTCATGGGCTAGCATACATTTCTCTAAAATTTGAGTCCTTTATTTTTTTAAATGTATTTTATTTTTAATTACGTAAGGAATGCATATGCACATGTGAGTGCACGTACCTGTGGAGGCCAAAGGCACCAGATGCTATGCTTCTTTGAAGACAGTCCTCTGGGAATTTGGACATCACTAAAATTGATCAATAATAAAACACATCCCCAAATGATCTTCATGCACACTGTCCTCTATGATGGCTGCTCCTTTTATTGCCATGTACTATTCTATAGGGGAGAACCTTGGGCATTAACTGAGCCATGGAGATGTATGTAAGAGTAGAATGTTTTATTGTACATACATGAAGAGACTCACTAGTCTGGGGTCCTCAACATACCAAACAGAAATTAACCCATGGAATCCGGTAAACACATAAATTGTGCAAATTAAATTGTTTGTTCTAAATAATGTATGAATAAAACATGAATATCTAAATATGGAAATACCTATCAACCTACTCAAGTGAAAATATAAAAACCCCTTTATCTATTAATTGAAATTCCATTTTAAGTGGCATGATTCTATACCATTACTCATTTACATTTTCTCTTTTGAACATTATTTTTATCTGCTCTTTAAAGAATTGGAATGTCTGTCCTCCATCTTGCCTCCTGTTGCCTGACTTCAACTGAGGTGGTAACTATTTACATTTTATTCTTAGATTTGAAACCAAAATGACGTCTTGGGGCCATTTTGTTACTTCTATCAACAATATTGCTGGAAATGTTAATCACAAGACATACTGGGAGTTCCTTAGTGACAAAATGCCTTTGGATGAAGGTAAGGAAAACAAAGAAATGTGTTTTTCTTCCAGTTGGTGGGCTACATTTACTAATTCTTTAATTAATGTACTTGATAAATGTGATGCTATACGTGCTTATGATAAGGATATACATGGGAACTTAGTGTCATATGTAGTCATTACATAAATACTCTGCAATTTTTAGTGACTCTCTTTACAGGAAGGTAACCAAATCCAAGAGATGTGATGTGAATTATATACATTGGTGGTGAAACCCAAGTAACCAATTATGCATCAGTGTAGCATTAAAGAAAGAAATAAAACACATCCCCCTTGGTGGCCACTTTACCAAGAGCAAGTCCAGATTTGAATTCTCTACTTCATTAAACCTGTGTCTTCCATCCTCTGTCTTTCTGTTGCATGACTCTGAACCTGTGCTTGCCTGAAGAAGACTGTCTTGTCAGTCTGTCTGGCCTGTGTGTGCTGTGTGCATCTGTCATTATATGTCTCTGTCTATATATGCCTCTGTGTCTGTGCCTCCCAACCGCTTTTATCGGTGTTTATTTAACAACACAGAGAGCATCACAAGGGGGAAAGAATGTGATACTTTACAGATATCTTTAACAGTACTACAAACATCATCAGTGTTTATAAACCAATTTCCATAAATGGATGCTTTCAAACTTTACGGTAGATTTTAGGAAGTTCCTTTCAACTTCTGTATTTGCTGCTTTCAGCAAATGACACACATGCATTGCTCTGGGTAAGGGGCAAGGAAGAGTACATAACTCAAGAACTTAATATTACATCTGTGCATCAACTTTGGTTGTAAAAGTTGATTACATGGGAAATTCAAGGCAAGTATGTTGATTCTTGTACTGTTCTCAGAAAGCCAGGTTAAGTAAACAGGCTGAGTACTCAGTAAGGTAACAGTCTTAAATCCTAAGTGACCACAGTTATATTATTAACACTAGCAGTGAGTTCCAGCAAAAATTCCAGTCTCTTAGAATGCAAGAGATTTTCATAATATCACATCACCATGAGATGTCAAAGTGACCTGTGTGAAACACAAGTCTAGAATTTGATAGAACAGACATCCAAGTCCAGGTTCCCAAACTCTAGGACAAGTGAGCTTTCTAACATAGCTTCATCAAAAATTCAGCCCTCACCATCTGTTTAGTCTCTCACAGAAGGAATGTTGTGATGGCATTTATGTGGTAAATATAGCTAGAGTGAAACTCAGGTTCCAGCAGAATCTTAATTTTTCTGAAAGTTTTTTATAAATGCTGAAACATCTTCCCACTTAAAGAGCACTGAGGCATGCTTTTGTCTAAGCATCATGTTGACCTGACATTGACTGTTACCATGAAAAGGACTGTAAACCCAAGGAGTCACAGGAGGCCAGTGCTGTATCTTGAAGGCTCCACCCTACAGTTTTACCATGGGAGAGATGTTTTGCTTGTCATCTACCATATAGTTAGGAAAAACTGGCCAGTCAGAATTCATGAAATGTAGCAACAGGCTTTGTAGAAAGTTCTTTTCATACTCATAATGTACGTTACACAAATAAGGAATCAGTCTCTATAGCTATAAAATGGAAATACCACTCCTTGGGTTCTTGTAAGGATTAGAAAAATTGTTTACAAATATTAACTACAATATCTTTTGCACATTATGTGTTCAAAACACTGTTATTATTGTCATTTCTCCCACCATTTTGATCTCAAGAAATCATTCTGAAATTTTAAAGGGATTATTCCTCTTGTCTGCCAATTACTTCCCTTCTCTGGGAGCAAGGATAGTAAAAGTAAAGATATCGGATTCAAAAACATTCGGTCACGAAATCATATTTTCTGTTGCCTGAACACCTAAAAGTTACAAGATATCAATGTCATCTATCCTTCTTATTGTGAAAGATCCTCATCCTATGCCCTTCCTATTTCTTACAAAATCTTCCAAAAAAGTGAAATTCTCCCTGGATCACTTTAATTTGAGCTATTTATTGTATGATTCTTATGTGGCAGATATTGTTTCTAATACTAAACATAACATTTCAGGGAAAATATTTACCAAAATTTTCTACATGAGAGAAACTAGACTGGTACATCTTAAGGGGCTATATCCAAAGACATGCTCTACAAAATGGCAAACTAAAGGCTGAAAAAGAGAAATCCATAAATATTTATAGAGCAAATTAAAAAAACAACACAAGAGGGAAGTAAAATATCTTTACCAAAAAGAAGAGAATGAGGAGGACAAAAGAAGGAGGGAGAAAAGAAGGGAGGGAGAGAAGGGAGGGAGAGAAGAAGAGAGTTTGGGGGAACCACCCCGCCCATCCTAGGGACTGGAGAGATGGCTTCATAGTTAAAAGCACCTACTGCTCTTGCAGAGGACCCAGCACCCACATCAAATGACTCACAACAGCCTGTAATCACAGTTCCTCTTCTGGCTTCCACCAGCACCTTCACACATGTGGTACACACACACACACACACACACACACACACACACACACACACACACAAACTGTCTTAAAAGAAGGAAAGAAAATAGGAAGGAAAGCATCAGCAGCTGAGACCCTGGAGGCATCACCACAGTAGATGCCCAGGAGACAGCTCAAGCAGCAAGGGTCTGTGAGTGGGTCTGTGAGTTTCCTGCTGTGAAAAAGCCACACTGAGGCACCGGCTTGGTGACCTGAGTTTGATTCCTGGGAACCACATGATAAAAAGAGACAATCAACTCTGACCTTGGCATGCATGCACCTACACACATACATACAAATAAGTAACAATAATAAAAATATTTTAAAAGAAATCCTTAAACATCCCAAATTCATATTTCTGCCCACTTCTCCCCATGATAATCTAATAAGCATAATGGGCTGATGTTTTGGAATGGGAAGTTTACATGCACCATGGACATTTGTTATCCTTCGTCTCTTTACAGGGGTCGATTATTATATTCCCTCCAACTATGAGCACATCACAGCCAACTTCACCCAATACTGAGGAGGATCTTCTGCTGAATGTGACCAAAGGAAAAGGTTTTTTTTTTTTTCATTTCATTACAAATCTGTGCCAAGAAAAGTGGATGTTAACAATGCTACTCCATTCCTGATTTAAGAGAGAGAGAGAGAGAGAGAGAGAGAGAGAGAGAGAGAGAGAGAGAGAGAGACTGTGTGGTTCTTTCTCTCCATTGTGACTTATGAAATAAAATTTCTGACTTCTCAAAACAGACTGTCAGTTGTCACTTACACCTCTGCCAAGGGAGAAGGAAAGCCCCAGTGATTTAGGAAGATCAATGCAATCTTCTTGATTAAACAACACACTATCTCTCTGGCTATCACACATTTTCTTATCCTTCTCTCCTCCTCCTAAGAATGCTAGAAAAGGTGGGAAAGGTAGGAGCTGGACACCCACAGTCCCCCACAGATGGTGCCACAAAGGATATAAGGGAGTGGGCACCATGAGAGAGGGGTGGGGGCGCATGCCTCCTAATGAATTAAGGTGAGGCGGTGGTATTGTATTCTTCGGGAGTCAAATTTTAAATATAAAGCAGAGTAGTTCAAGTTAAGATGCAGCAAGTAGTTAAAGTTAGGCTGCAACAAGTATCTCTCTGTGTCTCCCTTTCTCTCTCTATGTCTCTGTTTCTCTCTCTCTCAATCTCTCTCTCTCTCTCTCTCTCTCTCTCTCTCTCTCTCAATCTCTATCTACTAATTTAGGTCTAAAAATGGTAGTATAAGTAAGTCATAGAAGTTTTATGAAGTTTAGTTTGAGAAATGCAGGCTTAGGTATATTGGGGTAGAATAGACTTTAAGTATAGGAATATTATGAAACTTAGGATAGAGTAGTTTTCCCCCAGAGTACAGATGGGACCTGGGACGCAGAAAGTAGCATCCAGGACTGAGCAGATGCTGCGACCCTGGCAGTCCAAGAATGAAAAGCTGCTTCAGAGACTGCCAGCTTCAGAAAGCAGCAGCGGAGCAGCTGACCTAGTATCAGCAGCTGAGACCCTCGAGGCATCACCGCAGCAGATGCCCGAGAGACAGCTCAAGCAGCAAGGGTCTGTGAGTTTCCTGCTGTGAAAAAGCCGCAGCAAGGAGAGCCGGTCAGTTAGGATGCTTGTGAAGGCTGAACTGACAGAGGGTGAGGTTATGCTCCACCTCGACAAGCCCAGCAGAGACTCTGCATGAGAGGCTAAGGGCAGGCAGCGGCTGCAGCTTGGAGAGTGTAGCAGAGACTTTGGACCCCAGCAACCGGAGCAGAGCTGCACAGGCAGCTGGTGAGTAAGAGTACAGGGTGCTATGGCAGCTGTGTAAGAGATAAAGCCTCCAGAGAAAGATACCCTTTGGGCCGCACACCAGAAGCTCCAGAGAACAGGTGCTTTGGGGTCTGCATGTGTGCGTTTGGGGATACCAGGGTAGGCCTGACTACTGTGGGCAGTGATGCAGGGGAGCAATAGGGAGTTTGTTAATTTAAAGAAGGCCTTGGTACAACTAAGACTGCTGTAGACATCTTAGACCCATTCATATCATCCTCTATGGCTTTACTGGGAGGTCTGACAGCCCATGGGAGCAGGAGTAGTGCTGTGGTAATTCCAGCTACTTGCAAGTTCTTAGTGGAAAGCTGACTCAGAGCTGCATGGAGTTAAGCTCCATGCCCTCACTTGAGATTTATATTATCAAGAAGGGGGAATTTTTGTGAGATTCCACCCTCCTGAATGCTTAAGGGAAGCTCCTTGTCTGTGTATCCAGCATATTGGGCGTTAACAGCTTTGATACAAGATTGTAAAACATCAGAAGCGGGATTGGGGATTTAGCTCAGTGGTACAGCGCTTGCCTAGCAAGTGCAAGGCCCGGGGTTCAGGGTTTGATCCTCAGCTTAAAAAATAAAATAAAATAAAATAAATAAAAAAAACCAACATCAGAAGGGAACTTCTGCCATATGGGGTTCTCCCATTGTGCTCTCTGTGTAAGCCTGTATTTAAGACCTCCTCCATCCGAAGAAGAAGAAGAAGAAGAAGAAGAAGAAGAAGAAGAAGAAGAAGAAGAAGAGGAGGAGGAGGAGGAGGAGGAGGAGGAGGAGGAGGAGGAGGAGGAGGAGGAGGAGGAGGAGGGAGTCAAGATCATGATGGGGAAACCCACAGAGACAGCTGACCCGTGCTAGTTGGAACTCACTGACTCTGGACTGACAGCTCGGGAACCTGCATGGGACTGAACTAGGCCTGCTGAATGTGGGTGACAGTTGTGTGGCTTGATCTGTTTGTGGGGTCCCTGGCAGCAGGGCCAGAACGTATCCCAGGTGCATGAACTGGCTTTTTGGAGCCCATTCCCTACGGTGGGATACCCTGCTCAGCCTTGATACAATGGGAGGGGCTAGGCTCTCCTTCAACTTGGGATGCCAGACTTTGTTCACTATCATGGGAGTCCTTACCCACACTGAGGAGTGGATGGGTTAGAGTGGGAGGGAGTTGAGGAGGCGGGAGAAGGGGAGGAAGGGGGAACTGGGGTTGGTATGTAAAATGAAAAAAATTTTAATAAATAAATATATTTTTTAAAAAAGAAGGGGGAATTTGTGGAGGCCCAAATTACTCAGGGTCAGGGAATATGATCTTGTGTTACCTAGCAGAGCTGGATAATGGGATGATTTGGTCACAGAAGTGTTTACCAGGTATTTGGAAGGGTCTACATTTGGCTGTACGGTGTGCTTTGACCTTGCAAGGGGGAGGTCTTTTGCCTCTCCCCTTGGCATGTTATAAAAAGCCTTTTGAATAAACCTTCAAGGTCGTTGGGTATTGATCCAGACCCTCCCAAAGCTATCCTGTGTTTTTGTCCTTCTTCTATTCAGCTAGGTCTCTCTTTCTATCTGATATTTTCTTGTCCCTCTCTCCTCCTCCTAAGAACCCTAGAATAGGTGGGAAAAGGCAGGAGCTGGACTCTACAGTCCCCCACAATATATACAAACACATTTGTATGAAATGAACAAAATTATTCCGTTGTGATTCCAGAATGGTTTGTAACTCAGTAAATTATGTCATAACTTATATCTCCAATATTCTTTCTGGATAAATTCATTTGGGGAGGGGGCAGGAGAGATAGCTTGGCAGTTAAGAGCACTTGGCTGCCCTTCAATTCCCAGCACCCACAAGGCAGCTCACAACTCTCTGTAACTCCAGTTCCAGGTGATCCTACACCCTCTTCCAGCCTCCATGGACACTGCATGCACATGGTACACAGACATACATGCACATACAGATACCCATACACCCATACACCCATACACATAAACAAAATTTAAAAACTAAAAATGTTCCTGGGGATCAAGAGGCAGATTCATGGGTAAAGTGGGTGCTGTACAATCATGAAGAACTGAGTCTGGATGTCCAGCACCCACCTAAAATAGTTAAGCATGGGATCATATGATCATCCCTAACCCCAGCACTGGAGAGCAAGTGGCTGGAGCATACTTGCCAGTGAGTCTAACCAAAACAGCAGGATCCAGTTTCAGTTAGAGACCTTGTCTCACAGACTAAGATGGAGCACACATTAGGAACACCTGATGTTGGTCTCTGGCCTCTATGTGTGCATACACTGACAGGAACATCCACCCACATGAACACTCACACACATATGCACACCCACATACACCATACATACACAAAAATAAAATAATAGTCTGAAAATACAATGTGAGAAGAAATCTGTATAGAGAAGCAAAAGACTCTGAGCCACCATTCCGTACATGACTGTAATAAGCACAGTGGCTGACCTCGGCAAGTGTCCAAAACACCAGTTTCCTCATTGGTAAAATGAGGAACCTGGCCTGTCCTTAGTTTAGAAAAAGTTAACCGTCATTTTAGCGGGCATGGTAGTACTGGCCTGTAATGCCTGCACATAGGAGGGTGCAGAATCCAGACTTTAAGCCAGACTGGGATTTACACAGAGAAAGAAAACAAAAGAGAGGAGATGACCCTTTAAGATACGTACATTGTTAGTAATAAGATACTTACACAGCCAGGTGGTGGTGGCACACACCTTTAATCCCAGCCCTTGGGAGGCAGAGCCAGGCAGATCTCTGTGAGTTCAAGGCCAGCCTGGTCTACAGAGTGAGATCCAGGACAGGCACCAAAGCTACACAGAGAAACCTTGTCTCGAAAAAACAAAACAAAACAAAACAAAACAAAAAAAAAGAAAGAAAGAAAGAAAGAAAGAAAGATACTTACACAACCTGGAATAAAATAAATAGCTAAATAGCTGGAATAAAACACACACGCACACAAAGAATGAACTCAAATGTAACTGTCACAGCAGTTCACAAACGTGCACGTGCTCAGGGTAGTCATACACTTGGCCTGGGTGTGACTAAAAAAACACATTGGTGCCCTCTAATGGCCACAAATGGTAAAGACCAAACTTTGGCGGCGCAGTCAGCTACACATACTTTTGTAATGCTGCTGGGAAAACAGAAAAGATGTTTTCCCCAGGTAAGAAGTGTACACAGTTGTATGTGCCTTTGGTTAGATGTGTGAGTGACCTGTGCAAAATACAAGCACATGGTCAAGTACACCACCTTCTTAAGGAACTGGAACCAGACAGATGAAACCTTCTGTCTCTTTCAGAGCAGAGAGAGAAATGGGAAGTCTACAGAATGGAGAACATGATTTCAATCTATACAAGTAGACAGTAGTTAGGAAACCCAATACATAACAACAAGTTCTGAAGTAGCCATATCCTTTTTAAATTAGTATACATAGTATGGGCTGTTCACATTTCAATTTTGTTGATCCTCTCCCGGCCTCATGCCTAGCCCCGCCCCATCACCAGCTGGTGCCCTTCCTCTTCTCTCCTGTCCTCTTTACGTTTTCATGTCACATGTATTCTGTTCCTTTTTTCCCTTCTCTTCTCCCCTCCCCAATGCTCCCTTAAGACTTGTCCCTCCCATTGGTCCCCTTTCTAGTTTCAACACACACACACACACACACACACACACACACACACACACACACACAAGCACACACACATACATACACACATGCACACACACATACACACACACACACATGCACATACACACACAAGCACACACACATACATACACACATGCACACACACATACACACACACACACACACACACACACACACACACACACACACACACACACACACACACACACACACACACACACACACACACACACACACACACACACACACACACACACACACACACACATTAAAATCAAGGATCCACCTACAAGAGACAGAATAAGCAGTCTTGAATTGATATGGGAAAAGTGAAATCACGCATTTGAAAAACAAACTACATACAAGCAAATGGCCAATGCTGAAATCAAAAGCATGAGGGAAAGCTTGACATCACTCATCAATGAAGAAATGAGAACTAGCCTCTCACCACTATGTGCTTATAATTCACTAAGCTGGGGGACGCTGTCAGACATCCACTTCACCCAGCTTTTGTTCACTAGCTTCATCCAGACAGTGTGGGGCTGATAGTTTGTTGTTTGTTGCTGCTGTTGCATTTCCTCTTACTGACACACTGAAAAATGGCAACTGCTAGTGGTTCAAGAGATGGCTCAACAGTTAAGAGCAATTACTGCCTTTCAGAGGAACTTAGTTCTGGTGCCACATCTATGGGCAGTTTACAAGCACCTTGAACTACAGCTCCCTCTTGTGGCCCATGTGGGCACCTGCACATGCATGCAAATTCTTTTGTAAAATTGTCTCTCCTAGTTACAGAGAACATAATTTCAAAATCTAAATACTCAATATCACATAATACTACGCTGAATTAAATTTAGGGGGAAAACAGCCTCTCAGTTCAGTATTATTTTAAGTAGAGAGATAACAGAGGAAATAAGACAGGAAGAAGGGGGGTCTCTATTCCCTTGTTTTAGACTCTTTCCAATCAAGTAAGATTTTTGTTTCCCTCTGATCAGGCACCTTTGCTTACCTTCCCGGGAATGGGTGGTACCTGTTGTGGGCTGAATTACAACTCTTTTAAAAAATGTAGGAGTCCTGACTCCTCCCTTATCCTTCCAAATATGGCTGTTTGCCAGGGCAAGAGGGGGAATAGTCTTTTAAAAAGTAAACAAGTTGTCGGCGGTGGTGGGGCACGCCTTTAATCCTAGCACTCAGGAGGCAGAGCCAGGTGATCTCTGTGAGTTCAAGGCCAGCCTGGGCTAACAAGTGAGTTCCAGGAAAAGGCGGAAAGCTACACAGAGAAACCCTGTCTCGGAAAAAAAAAAAAAAGTAAACAAGTTAAAATTATGTTCTTAGGGTGGCTTAGTAAAGTCCATTAACACTTTGGAAGCAGACGCATTGTATAGGTGTGTAGATTTGTAAGCAATTTCCCCAATATATGTTACAAGTATTATAGACTGTGTTTACTGTTTTGATTTTTGTTTGTTTGTTTGTTTTTTTGGAGACAGGGTTTCTCTGTGTAGCTTTGCACCTTTCCTGGAACTCACTCTGTAGCCCAGGCTGGCCTCAAACTCACAGACATCCACCTGCCTCTGCCTCCCGAGTGCTGGAATTAAAGGCATGTGCCACCACCGCCTGGCAAAATGTGAAATTAATTCTTAAGGGCACACAGATTTAACATGACTTAAGCACAACAGACATGTCTCATTTCTACCCATGTCTCTCTTATCTACCCAGACACACCTGCAGCTCCTTCTCTTGGATTTCTTGAAGAGAAGAACTTGAAGACAGAATGTTGCTCCTCTTCTGAGAAGACAAAGGCTGCGTCCCAAAACATAATTGACCTCATATAAACAGATTCATCCTGTTGAAACCATGCCAGCTTGAGATGGCTACTGTGCCAAACCAGAACTGAGGCAATGATCAACCAGACACCTTGACCAAGGCTCCTCAATTATATATACTTTTTAATCGACCCCCAACCTTATACCCCAATTCGCCCTCTATTTAAACTAAAAGCTATGGGCATGGTGGAACATGGAGAGGCTGGAGCAGGAGATCTCTGTGAGTTCGAGACCAGCCTAGTCTACATAGTGAGTTCTAGGACAGCCAGGAGTATACAGAGAGATTCTGTCTCTAAATACATACATACATATACATACATACATACATACATACATACATACACACACACACACACATACATACATACATACATACAAAGAAAATAAAAGAAAGAAGGAGAGGAAGGGAGAGAGGGAAGGAGGGAAGGAAGAAGGGAAGGAGGGAGGGAGGGAGAGAGAGAGGAAAGAAAGAAAAAGAAAGAAAGAAAGAAAGAAAGAAAGAAAGAAAGAAAGAAAGAAAGAAAGAAAGAAGAAAAGAAACTTAAAGCTCATGTCAGAGTCATGAAGACAGTCTTGGATGGTCCCTGGACCCCTTCATCTGTTATTTCAAATGAAGACACCTTAATTGAATAGGATGTTTTCGCCATTACTTCTCTTTGATATATTGGGACAAGCGATCGAACCTAGCCTGTTGGGACTGCTCAAGCCTGGACATTTACCTTCAAAACTCCAGCTACAGCCCTTCTCATGGATTAATCAGAACAAAACAATGCAAGCGTCCAGGAAATAAGCCAATGACAAATCAATGTCATCTTTCTAACGTCCTCTAGAGAAGGGATACAATGCAGCGAAAGTTAAGGGAACCACTTGCCTATCAAACCTCAGGCTTTCCCAGCTTTCTAAACCAAGGAGGAAAACCTGAGCGGTCACTAAGCAGGAAAAACCGGAGATCCTGGGAGAAACACGGAACGCCTGGGCGTGGCTTGGCGTGCCAGACCTTTAACCCGAAGACACCTGCTCCGGAACCAAGAGTTGGGCTCAAGTTTCCTCCGCTTCCGTCAGGACTCTCTAAGAAAGGAACGTAGCAACGTCACTTCCGGTTCCGGGTGGCTTCCGGCCGACTGGACTCTAAGGTTTTACAGGGGAAATCTGCTGTTGTCGCCGAGAGAATCCTGACCCGGCCGCTTGCGCGTGGCCATGTGGAAGCTGCTGACGCGCGCCCCCGCGCCGCTCCTGCGGGTGCACTTTTCAGGTCAGAAGACCTGTTTGGTCTTTTTAAAAGGCATTCCCCTGTTCTTCCTCCCCACATTCCGAAGTATATGCGTACTCTGATGAGTCCTGCCGCCACCTCCGCTCTGAGGATCCCTGGGTCCTAAAATCACGTGCGGGAGCGATGCTCCGAGTCCCTGCTAGCTCCCTCGGGAGCCCATTGAGTGGAACTCGCGCCCCACACTGGTAGTCACCACTGTCAGGAATGATCCAAAGTGTACCAATAGTGATTTGATTTGTCTTTGTAGATTCTTGGGCAGCCCTTCCCACCAGTGCTGGTCTGAAAACCCTCCTCCCAGTGCCAACTTTTGAAGGTGAGCGCCTGTCATTTCCAGTTTTTTCTCTGATGAAACCCAGCGGATGGTAAAAGACATCAAAGGTGTTCTTGGTGCTTCCTATCTTCATTGAGTGATTCAACAAATATAGGTAACGCTGACAAGCAGTGTTCTAAGAACTAGTAGCAAAGAACAAAAGAAACCGTAAAAGTTACTCACCTGTGCAGAGCAAATATCCATTGGGTTAGTTCCCCGGGATCCTACCCCCATGGTCTACTCAGTCAGAGCTAACTGGTCATTAATCAGACTGATCTTCTCTCTAAATAACAGTACATAATGCAGACACGTAGCAATAGTAACCAGGTCAGCTGCAACCCTGTAAATCTAACTTTACTCTTTAGTATACTATTTTTTCCAAAATGCAAACAGCCAGGACATCTGAGGACCTTCTGCGCATAATTGCTAAACTACTGTTGGGCTGGAGTAATGGCTCAGCAGTTAATAGCACTTGTTCTTGCAGAGGGCCCAGGTTCAATTCTCAGAATGTACATGATGGTTCACAACCATCTATAATTCCAGCTCCAGGGGATCCAACACCCTCTGCTGCACATCAGTACATACTGGCAAAACGCTCATAAAATATTTAAGAAATAAAGTACTCTGTGCTCTTGGAAGTGCATACTAACTTGTAGATGAAAGAAAGCATTACCAAGTTTCTCAGTAGTTGCCCATAGAAGTTGGGGGGGGAAGGTGGTTTTTATAACTTGTCGTGTCAATTTTATAATTCCAATGATAATATGATGAATCTTTGAGGTTTCCAGGCTTGTTTATTTCTACCATGGAGCCATGCTTTTTGTCATATTTAATTTTTTTATGAATCACAATTGTTTTTCCCAAGTTGCCAAATAAAGAGGGTAAAGATGTTAAAATACTGATCAGAGAATTCCTAGGTTATAAGTTTCTCAAGAAAAATGCATCACAGTTGAAGAACTTAATGTTTTTGTATAATATTCTGTACCCTCATTAGCATTCAGCGGGGCAGTAACTTTTTTTTCATTTATTTATTTATTTGTTTGAGACAAGGTTTCTTTGTGTAGCCTTGGCTGTCCTGGAACTGGCTCTGTAGATCTGCCTGTCTCTGCCTCCCAAGTGCTGGGATTAAAGGTGTGTGCCACCACCACCTGGCCTGACTTTTTTTATTTAAAGAACATGCTTCTGCTTTTGATGTTTTAACTGAATTAATTGTAAAATGTCTCTATGCCCTAATTCCTCTTTAAAATGGAGATTAGAATACCACCTGCCCAATTATCTGTTTCTTGATCTAGGTGAAAATTATGTGTGTTCTTGTTTTCAGTTTCTTCGTTGTTTTTATTACTTTTTATTTTTTTTGTATGCACATGTGTGTGTGTGCGCACATGCTATAGCATACGTGTAGAGGTCAGAAGACAACTTATGGGAGTCAGTGCTCTCCTTCCCCTATGTGGGCCCTAAGGATGCAGCTCAGCTAGGCAGACTTAAAAGCAGGTGCTTTTTACCAGTTGAAACATCTCACACGCCCCTTGTTTTCAATATCTAATACTTCACTTTGTAATATCACCCCCATGTCCATTTAGTATATGTAATTTAGTTTTCAAAAGTTCAAACCAGAAAAAAAAAATAAGTCCTAAATAGTATAAAGGTCACCCTCCAGGTGTGGTGATGCACACACTCAATCCAGGACTTCTTACAGGATTGAGATTACACAGTGATCACCATCTGACATTCATGAAGGCTGTCCCAAAATACCAAAGCTGCTTTAAAAGTGGGATGAAATAATAATTTAGAACAGTCCCTGTTATAGGTGCTGAACATAGAGCAGGGGATTAGTATGTGAATTTGGTTTAGAAACATTTGCAGAAAGCATTGTTATAGTGGAAAGATCCCAGTCTCACTGGAAACATCCACAGGAGAATAATAAGCTTTGGAATTATTATTCAGGGACCTAAGAGTTCCCCTTGATTGGTGTGACTCTTCCTAGGAAGAAAGTAAATCCTCTGAGAAGGGTAGCTTCACTTATTCTTGGTTGTTTTTGTTCCTGCTAGATGTCTCCATCCCTGAAAGGTCCAAGCTTAAATTTGTAGAAAGGGCCCCACTTGTGCCAAAAGTAAGAAGAGAACCAAAAAATCTGAAGGACATACGAGGACCTTCAGCTGAAGCCACTGAATTCACAGAAGGCAATTTTGCCATATTGGTGAGTGATACAAGAGATTAACAAAGTTTTCTGCTCTTGGAGTTGATTCTAGTCTCTTCCTCCACCTTATCAGAACTGCCACACCTAGAAGCCACAGTCCAATCACTCTTTAAATAGATGTAGGTCATAGGATTGAAAACACAGTAGTCCCGCACTGGATGCTTAAGAGTGTGGATAGCACTGAATTCTGTGCACAAGCCCTGTGATACTGTTGCAGTGGATCTGATAACCTAGTGGCCACTAAGAACCCCACAGGCAGGTAGCCTATACAACAGAAAGATGATTCATATCTGGGTGAAACTATGTAGAACAAGATGATACTAGATTTTTATTTTGCTATCCCAAAAAGTGTTTAGTTTAAAATTACAAACTGTTTTTGCCAGGATCTCCACTTCACTATTTCAGATGGGTTTAAACCAGAGAGAGGATGAGGAAGGTTACTGTGACAGCAGGGCACAAAGGTGCTGCCTCATCTGCCCGGTTAGAACGAGGTCTTTGTAAGCCTTTGGTAAAAGAGAAATATTCCTGCTTGAGGATTAAAGCAGCTGCTTCCTTATTTGTTGAGTGGTTTCCGTGAAGATTAATGTCAGTAGCCACACAAAGGGATGTGCACTATCATCTCTGCTCCATGAGGCAGCCAGAGTGATATCTGTAAAGTCTTTTTCCTCTGACCTGCATGAGCACTGCTGCATACTCTCAGAAACTGCACTCTGCATTCCTCCTGAAACCTAGCAAACACCGGATTCTGTGCAAACTCACCAAAGCCTTGTGTCGGGGCACTGACGTCAATGTTTCTCTGTCTGGGACTCTCAGCTCCACTCTTGACTAGTTCTTAGGACTCTACCCTCAGCTTTACGGAAGAACTTATATATTTATTTTCATGTGTATCGTTAAAGCCAGTTACTATGAAAGAGGAGGCATAATAGACTCCATAAAAGATTTCTAAATCCCTATGTGTTCTAATTTTTCTATCCATTTTTAGGCATTGGGAGGTGGTTATCTCCACTGGGGCCATTTTGAAATGATGCGTCTTACAATCAACCGCTCTATGGATGCCAAGAACATGTTTGCCATATGGCGAGTACCAGCCCCTTTCAAGCCCATCACTCGCAAAGGTGTCGGGCAGCGCATGGGGGGAGGTAAAGGTGCCATTGATCACTATGTGACGCCTGTGAAGACTGGATGCCTCATTGTCGAGATGGGCGGACGCTGTGAGTTTAAAGAGGTCCAGGGCTTCCTGAACCTAGTTGCCCACAAGTTGCCCTTTCCAGCAAAGGCTGTGAGCCGTGAGACTCTAGAAAAAATGCGCCAAAATCAAAAAAAAAGAGAAGAGAACAACCAAAATCCCTGGACCTTTGAGCGCATAACCACTGCCAACATGCTTGGCATACGGAAGTTCCTGAGCCCGTATGACTTGACGCAGAAAGGACGATATTGGGGCAAATTCTACCTGCCTAAGCGTGTGTAGTGAAAGCACAGGAACCATGTGCACACAAACTCTTGAGACTGTGAATCTGCATCTTTATTGTCTTTAGGATTTTCAGTGGTTCTTGGATCATAATTAAGCACATGAATAAGTGACTTCTGGAAAACTGTGTTATCTGACTGTTTCTAATTAAAGTTTGAGTGTAACCTCAAGGTACAACTTCTCATTGGTCAGTTTCAATTGCTTAAAAGATTAAGAATGATTTGGCATAGCCAGCTTTGTTGGAGCATGTCATTGATCCCAGCACTCTGGAAGCAAAGGCAGGCAGATCTCGATTGAGTTCAAGCCAGCCATGGCCACAAGCAAGATCCTGTCCTGGGGAGGGGGGACAAAAAAAACAAAAAAATCATGGTAGGAACTCTTACTTCCTGCCTTGTACCATACATGTCTCCAGGGCCAAAACTTGTTTTTTCATCTCACAGCTGGAAATGTAAATGTGTACACTGCCTAGTTGATGACATTTTGCTCACTATAGGTGCATTTTTTGGAATAATAAGGATAAAAAGGACAGTACTTAGATTAGTAGGTTCAACAGATATTTATTAATATCCAGCTGCCCATCTTCTGTCAGTCTCAGAAGGGGAAACATGGAATATGACAAGGAGTATACCATTTAGCCAAAGAACTGATGGCAAAAGTTGAAACCTTTGGTGCTTCCTAGATCTGAAACTATCTAAGGAAGGGCATTTTAGCTCTCTGACCCTTCAGGATCTAATGTATATGGAGCACACAAGTTACCGCTGGATAAATGAGGGTCCCGTGTGATCCAAAACTTCATGGTTCCAGCTCCATTTGTACATAACAAGATTAATCTGTTTTTCTGAGCTAGCCAGTATCCCCTATTCAACCTAAAACACATTTGATAGCAGTATTAAACCATTTGCTTTTGAAAGTGAGTAGAAAACAGCACACTGATAAAACATTGTTTCTTCATCCTGTTTCTTAAAAAATAAGATCTCTCACACACACACAAAAAAAAAAAAAAAACAAGTATTTTTCACTTTCAAAAGGATATTTAGTCCCAGATTTTTAATTTATCTTAATGAGTGTCTTCAATGTAATAATCTCTAAGTAAATTAGTTTTGAAATCAAAACACAATGAAACCTTGGACTGGGGACGTGCTTGAACCAATTTCTTGTTGCACCTTATCACTGCTAACTCAGATCTGGTGTGGTCGGGAGCCATAGCCTGACCACACTTTTTCCCCTTACATCTCCCATTGTTACAGATCACAAAGTGTGCCAGTTTGATTAACTATTGGGAGCTGAATCATAGTATAAACTTCTTCCTTGTCGGAGGAATAAATTTAGTTAATGAACCTCCATCCTGAAACCAACCATCATCTCTGCAAAGTGAGAGGCTATTGATAGGAATCTATACCACCAACAGAAACCCAACTTCTACTACCATCCCCCCCCCAAAAAAAAACCACTTTAACGTGTATGATATGGTAATGAGGAGGTTGTAGTATTTTTTCATAAGCCACTGACAGTACTAAACAATGTTCCCAATCACATCTTAGAGTTTAAAAACCTAGCCTAAGGACTCATCCATGAATGGAATCAAAGCTTGACTGCAAGGAAGCAAATTATGTGACAGTGGCAGGCACTGCTAAGCAGCAGGGACATGGCAATGTTTAAGATAGGCATGGTGCCGATCCCTAAACAGTCTATGCTTTACAATTATCCTTGGACCCTGAAGAAGGAAGCAGACATTTGGTTGGCTAAGGGTGAGGCCAAAAGAGCCTTAAGAGCAGAAGTAGTGAGGACCATGATCTGAGACAGACTCACAGAGTTCAATTTAAGACCCTGTGAGTTGGGCATGTTATAATACCTGCCTCTTCACTACTGTCCTGGCATTCAGGCTCTCTGTGTTGGACCCTAACAGGGACCCATTATGCTTCTCTACCACGCAGGCCTGCCCTTTAAGGACCATCTAAACCAGCTGCATACTGCTGTGCTCCCTGTTCATCCAGGTCCCCTTCAATTCGGCATTTTCATTAATTGGTTCCCCCTGTGTGACATTTAATAAGCAGTTGATTGGTGCCCTGTGTTGTAAGTTTCCTAATGAAAAGAGGCATAGCTGTTGAGGGACTCTGAAGGGGAGACGTGATGGCACCAGAGAGGTGGAGACTGGAGATGCCTGTGGAGATTCCATCTGTGAGGGCAGAAGGAAGTGACAGAAAATGGGAAGAAAAATCACGTATTACACAGCATGGTCTGCATGGCCAGCGTACCACCTCTCCTTTGAAGGCGTGAGAAAGTACTCTCAAAACTGTACTGGCTTGTCCTATCTGTGGGGGGGGGGGGGGGTTTAAGGCAAGTACCATGCAAAAGCTAATTCTTACTCCTTTTACCATTTCCAGATCCAGAGGCTCAGATTTTACAAGAGGAATGAATATCCCTTACTGTTCAGAAGCACTATCCTACCAGACTCAGTCATGGGGCAGATTCTCTCTTGTCTTGTCTCCCCATCTCCCTCACTGACTACATACTACCAATTATTCTTCACCTACTCCTCTCCAAAACATCCCTTTCCTTGGTTTTCTCTAACAGTGACCTAGTCTGCGTCCAGCCCCCACCCTTATTAGGCAGTCTGGTTTACATAAAATGAAATCAAGCAGAATACAAGTAGTCAAGTAAGAGACAGCCGGCCTGGCCCTCCCAGACAGCTCACCTTTTTCAGGCAAATATGCCCCCAATGGTAGAAGCCAAGATGATGGCAAGGATAATACAGCAGATCATGATCATGATCTTCTTCTGCTCATCATAAGGAGAGAGAATTACATGAGAAATGGCATCACTGCAGATACACATTCTGACGACGAGACAGGTACAGCTAGATACGGAAGAGGGGAGTAAGGACAGGGAACACCAGAAGGAAAATGGATGGATCTGGCTTGTTCACAGAAATGTTTCCAGGTTAGACTTGAAATCAGATCCACATCCCATCAGATCCCCTACTTCCTGGTAGAGCAAGCCCAGTGACAGTTTTTTCCTGGGGCACCAAAAGTCACCACAAGGTGGCACCAAATCACCGAAGTGTTTTGCAGGGAGATGGACCCAGAGCTGTTTTGCAATCAATATAAAGTCATTTATTTTTAAATTAGCAATAAAATAATCACGTTTACATTTAAAAATATATAAACAACAAAAGCCCTTCACGTGGCATATATTTCAAACTTTCATCCCCTGAATTCATTGTCAGAGAAGAAAGAAGCCTGCACTGAGGATTGTCTCCCCTCCTAGCTGGAGCCCATGTCCAGTCAGACGTCACAGCCATAGGAAGGAAGGAGGGCATCCCTGTGGCTCTGTCTTGAGTGCTGGGTGACTAAAAGAAAGTCTTTACAAAGGAAGCTCATGGGCAGTGCCTGGATTAGAATGCTCACTCTGTCCCACAACACATTAAAGTTGGGGCTTAAATACCCAAAATCGGGGATACTGGCGGGGACCACAAAAGGTCTAAGGCTTACCACTGGGTTGCAATCACTAAATAAGGATGTCCAGGCTGTTGTCTCCATGGTAAGTATTATGGGAGACAAGAGAGCAGGAAGAGCTACTACTCTATAGCCTCCCAAGCCTCCCGCCAGAGAGGGACATCACATGCATAGTACAGAGAACATCAAATAGTCTGGGGAGGCTTTCTGGGCCACCCTCTTGTAGGCAGCAGCTGGGAATAAATATTACACTATCTACTATGCAGAAAACTTCAGTGGGAATCATCTCAGTCCTTACTCCAAAGGTCTCATTTGATTCCCATCCAGAAAACATGCTCTGGGAGGACAAGGGGAAAAATCACATTTTTACAGTGGTTCACTTGAGGTAAACATCTATCCCTTACCTGACTTTAACCAGGCTCTGTTGTTTACCTTGCCACTTTTTTTTTTTTTTTAAGCTCAGAGTATCTTCTAGTTTTTCTACTTCCTGAGAAGCAGACAATTATGTACATATCTCTCACATACAGTTATAAAAGTACACTCTGGACACTTCCAGAGCCTGAGACTATAGCACCTTGTCCCTGGCCCAGTTGTAAATCCTCGGTTCTGCTTGGCCTCCAAGTAATGGCTTCACAAATAGCAATTCTCTAACAGTGACTAGCCAGTTTCCAAGACTCAGACATGGAAGCATATTCCTTAACTTCAGTCTTTGCCAATGGTAGCTTCAGAGGACTGTCACCAGGGTCCCTCTGAGTAAACAAGAGTGAATACAGAGAAAAAATCAAAGTGGCTCACAAACTGAACTTAGAGCTTAATTAAAGGGTGGATTCCAAATAAGTCAACTTATAAGCTCAAAACGGCATCTGTTAGTCCCTCATGTTTTCAGGACATAGGACAACAAACTAAGGACTGGCAGCCTGCAAGCTAGGGGCTCTGATCCAAGCCACACTACAGCCAAACTTAGACAAACCCCTCTATTTTGTTGGTTACTCCCCTGCAAAGTATATTCCAGGAGAATATTCCATGAGGTAGAAATACAGCGCCTCGAGCTGGTCTCACTGGGGACTTTACAAGACGCAAGGTGTAAGAGACCCACTAGAAGGAAGAAAAAGCTGGGTTGCTTCACACAGTCCAGAAGGGAGGGTACGTCAGCTGCTAGGGTAGGAGGTGGTTTGGAGGAGAACTCAGGGCTGCATCAGGTAGGTTAGATTCCTCCAGGGTTGGATTGCTGAGTCAGGTCCAAGGATGGCTACAAGGAAATAAAGGAACAGGTACCCCTCGTTCTCAGGAAGGCCATTCTCATCTGGAGACAAGAGTGGTCAGGCCACGCTGGAGTGAAATCAGGTTCTAAGAGAGGCAAGGAGAAAGAGGGGGCACTGATCAGCATACAGGACAATGCTAAGGCACAAGGAATTTGCCACAAACCCCAAATGTGGAGATTAAAGATCAGAAGCACCTACAAAAAAGAGCATGCAGAAGTCAACACTAAATTGAAATAGCCCAGAAACAAACTTAAGGCTGGACATGTGAAACAAAAGATCTGCATTGTAAAAGAACTAATAAAAACCTCTAGATCAGCACTCGGGAGGCAGAGGCAGGCGGATCTCTGTGAGTTCGAGGCTAGCCTGGGCTACCAAGTGAGTTCCAGAAAAGGCGCAAAGCTACACAGAGAAACCCTGTCTCAAAAAAAAAAAAAAAAAAAAAAAAAAAAAAACACCTCTAGATCAGTGTTTCTCAACCTTCCTAATGCTGCAACCCTTAATATTGTTCCTCATGTTGTGGTGACCCCCAACCACAAAAATGATTTTCGTTGCTACTTCATAACTGTAAATTTGCTACTGTTATGAATGATAATGTAAATATCTCTGTTTTCTAATGGTCTTTTGGGGGTTGCAACCCAAAGGTTGAGAACCACTGTTCTAGGTACAGGAGACTGTGGTGGTGGTGGTAGTGGGGTGGGGGGGAGACCGACAATAGAATTCATGTGACATGAAAGGTGAACAGAGAGCTACTGAGGTTGGAGATCCAGCAGGAAGTGGGTAGGAGGGTCAACAAAAACTACACACATGACATAATGAACCCATTACCATGCATACTAATTTTAAAAGTGTTTCAGTTATTTAACAGTAGTACCAAAAATATTTAGGCGACTTATAAGCCTTTGTGCCACAAACTATCGGCTGTGGAAGAACATGGGGATGCACAAGCCCTAGTTGAAAACACCTGTTCTCTGCCTGGCACGTGGCAGCTCTTTGAATTCAAGTTTCGGGAGCATCCTATATCCAGATTTTCTCCAGGAGCCCTCCTTTCACATAGGAAGCAGACAGGCGCAATCAAAAGACTACGGAAAATTTCAGGTGTTATTCCGTGGCTGCTTCATCTTAGAAGTGATGTAAAAGTGGGCAAGTTTCTCCAGTGGTTTTCTGTAAGTTAGAGGCATGGATGACATTTTAGCACTGCAGCTGGCATGCAACTGCAGAATGTAAATACAGATTGTCGTTGGTCATGGGTTGGCATGGGAGACCGGTAAGCCTAGACCTAGGTGCCAATCAACCTTGCCTTTACTAGTGAATACTGAACAAAATGCAGTAAGCCACATAACCTACAGAGCAACTTAATGCTGTGCAGTCTGGTTAGTCAGCAAAAAGTAATAGTGTTAACCTCCTCAAAAATGAGTCTTCCATATTCTGAATTCTTGGAATCAGGAATGAGAATTAAGAGGCATCATGAATTTGCAAGGCATCTTTCATCTGAGGATATGGAAAGCTAACAACTACTACACCTTTTTCATTATTTTACCATATTTTGCATTGAGATAGTCAAGACTGAGCAAAAACTAAAACTTTATAAAGAGAGGTCATCAAGGACTATAACAATGTCAGGAAAAAGACAAGGGATCAAAAGAACCTATGAAGCTTGATTGCCTCATTGCAGTTATCTCTCAGTGTAAAGTTGAGCACTTAAGATCTACTAATCTGACTTCCAGATCCTCCAATCACATGGAAAGGGGAGAGATGCAGGGATACACTGGGACAAAAGTAAATGAAGGATCAGCCCAGTGTCAACATCAAAGTCTGCATCACCTCTCAGGGAGGTTCGTGCTTGTTACCTCAGTAAACTAATTTCTTAATTCACAGTAAAGAGAAAAGTAAAATAAAAAGCTCATCACATTTAATGGTAGCAAAATAATATAAACTTCAGCACTGAGAAAATGCTAAAAATTAGATTTATAAGATTTTAGTGACAAAGAATGATCTTTAGGATTTTCTAACTGGGTAAAAAGCATTATATAGTTAATATAGCCTGAACTATGCAAAACTGAGAGTGTGTGAGCCTGCCACATGTTTAGAGAAATAATATTACAATGTAACTTTACTTGTCTATATCTTAAAAGCTTTTAAAAATGACATATGCTCTGTTTTATTCAGAAAAAAAGGAAGTTCTTAAGTCCTAAGACTACTAGGTCATCTGTATCATGTTCACCAATGTCAAGCCTAATTTACTGGCCAGCTATATCTTAATAAATTTTGGTTGATAGCCTAGAATTCTCTGGACTTTATAGACAATGAGAAACACTACCTTACTTTATAAAGAGAAACTAAGATGTAGCACTCTCCTAGGTCCACTATTAGCTGTGTGAGTTCAACCTTTCTCTAAGACTTGAAATTTTCTACTTCTAAAATAATACTACCTGCCTCATACGAATTTTGTGAGGATTCTGTTACATATATAAGGTGTTTAGCAGACTGTCTGCCATGAGTCAACACTTAAAAATGTTACAAGTACCTCATTCAAGAACCAACCATTCAGCCACAAACATAACTCTTAAAGGCCTGAAGCCGCAGCATAAGGCTTCAGTTATGCTGAAAAAGGACAAGGAAAGCAAAACCCAGCATCTGTGAAAGCTACTAAGAATTTAGAAGATAGCTCCCAGAGGGTACCCAACATCTACCCATGTTCCCTGGGTACGGACATCAAAATGAGATGCTCAAGTGTGCCAAGCAACAAGACAAAGTAGGACAGAATCTTCAGGCAACAAACAAAGAGAAGGCATGACTAATACCCTGCAGCCAGAACCCAAGAGTGGAATTTGAAGGAAATGAAAAAAAAACCACACAGTTTTAAAGCACATTGTGACAGTCATTAGGAAAGAGTAGACATATGAAATCCCAGTCTAATTCCTCAGGAGGAGCCAGTCCAGAGCCCCCAGAACAATTCATCTACTTACATTTCAGTGCAGCAGCCCCTTAGGCCACTCTTACTTCAGCCCAACGGACAGTCCAATAATCAACGCTAAAATGCCCAGCAACACAACTACTACCACAATGATAATTATCAATTTCTGGAGAAAGGAATAAGAAACAAAAAAGTTAATAAAGTAGCAACTCATCTAACATTCAGCCATTCTCATCTCTTTTACCAAGAAAAAAAATCTCAATCCAAATAAAAATACATGTCTACATAAAAATGTTCTCATGTATATTTTACATTTCTTAAATTCCTTTATGCCTAGCCAGCAAGTAGAAATGTGGAGCATCTACAGCTCTCAGTTCATAGGCTTGCATATGTACACTCATGGCAATCTGTATCATGAGGTCTCCAAGCAGCACTTGGCCAATCCATAAAACATGTAAGTTTGTCTTTTCAACAGCGAGCACAAAGATATCTCTGACCTAGTCCTAATTACCAACTTGTATTCACCTGCCTTCTTAAAGTCCAGTATATACTTCAGAACACACATACTGAACAGATGTCCAAAGTGTGAGTTAGCACATATTCAGATGGAAACTGACTTGCTGGATCCCTGAATAGTTGCACAAGCAATAGGAGCAGTTGGAAGAGAAAGAGCTAAAAAATAAAACCACCAGAGCCCACGAGAAACAAAGAAGAGTGAAAGGTAGAAGCTGCCATAGCTGGATGTCCATAGTCAATGAGGACAGAAGCTCTGAAGTTCTTGAGCATAGAGCCAGAAGGGCAGGCAGACACAAAGATACAGTGGAAAGAGTATGAGTAGCTTTATGAAATGCCAGGTCCACCTCCTGGGCTGCTGAGTGGCCTGAAGCCAGCTACTTACCCTCTGACCCTCAAATTGCTTCCTCTAGAGAAAGGAGGTGCTTCCATGAACAAATGGTAACTTTTACATAACGATTAGCATCTGTGCTTGGTTCAATTACGAGAAAAAGAATGGGGAGCCCGGTGGAAGATGATACCAAAGATCTGTGTAATGGATTAAGGGTTCACAAGCTACATTCAGGAGATTAGTGACAAGACCTAGGCCATGTCTCCAGCCTACAGGGACACTCAAGTGTTGGTTCTTGGGCCAAAAGCATGTGAGAGCCAGATCCATGCAAGGTACCCTGGGAAGGAAGGAAGTCTCTAGGAAAGACTAAGGTAGGGGTTTGGAAGAAGCTAGGACAGAGAGGGGAGACATGGGCTCAAGAACAGAGGTATAAAGGTGACAAAGGACAGGAAGAGAAGGTACAACAAGCAGAGACTGAGGCGCTCACCCTCCGGGCTTCGCTCTGATACTTGACAGCCTTTTTGGTATCTGCCACAGCCCGCTCCACAAAGCCCACTGACTGGTCCATGTTGTTCTCAATACGGTCAATCATGGCTCCCTTTCCCCAGATGCAAGATGTGGTGGCAACAGAAACAGACAGAAGGAGGGGAGAGAGAAAGCGCAGTAGCAAACAAAATGGTCTCTCTTGTCTGAAGATAGAAGGCAAACCTCACCTTCCGAGCTTGACCCTGATACTTCATGGCTTTTTTAGTTTCATCCCGTGCCTTCTCCACATGGTCCACGGTGTGCATGACATTCAACTCTATGTTATCTAACATCTCACCCTGAAAGGGAGACAGAAGTCACACTTGTTAACTCACCCACAACAGTCCTAGCTAATGTGGTGAAGGGACTCAACAGTCTTCCATGCCAAAACACATACAGAAACCTTAGCGCCCAGCCTTCTGTGAGCAAACTTGTCCATTTCCTATGTGATGACCTAGAGTTCCCCAGTCCTTGACAGTGATCACTCATTCTACAAATGCTGGATTACTTCCTTCAGATCAGAACTATGCTGAACACCTTGAAGCAGGTTTTCTAGATGCTTAGTAACTATGTGTAAATATACATAAAGAGATTCCCTCTCCCATATTTTCTTTAATTTTCTTATCTTTTAAGTACATAGGGATGAATCAAAATAAGGAAGTCTCCAATTTTTAGAATATCACCAGGATGTTGCCCCCCTGTTGGCCATTCAGACCCAAACAAAGTTCATTCAGCCTAAATGAGTTTATTCACCACTGTAAATAGCACCTGGCACATAAAAGGTATTCAGTAAGTATCAGGTTGGCAACAGAAGAGAGTACTTATGCTCTTCAAGAGAAATCCCCAAGCTCCTTAAGCAGTAGCTGCTGGGTTTACCCATGCTCATCTTCCCCTCTAGACACTAGTCTTCTAATAAGACTGTCAACTATTTCCCAGCTTATACTTCCCATCAAGAACGTTTGGTCACTCCAGAGAATGTGAAGTAGAGAACTCCCCTCACCCTCTGCCCAGACCCTTCTTAACCCTATCTTATCACCATAGGACTCTCAAACAAACATAGCAAGGCACTTACCATCACTTGAAACTCAAACCAGATCCTCGGCAAGGCAATGTGGTGGGGAAAAAAGAGAAGTGGGAATGGAGGGATTGAGAAAGGTCTCAAAGGCCAGGAGGAATGGGAGGAAAGTACCAAAGCAAGGGCAGAGAGCTAACAGGGAACTAGTCGGCCAGTGCCCAGGCTGCAACGAGGCTCAGTGGTCCACCGCCTAAGCAAGGTTCCAATTCTGGCCAGATGGCTGGACATCTGGAGGTTCCTGGTGAGGCTGTACAACCAGTGACCCTGCTTGATCTCTAACTCTATCCCAAGAACCAGGGACAAACTACCTGACGGAAATGAAGACCATATACAAGCGATACCGAATTCCACCCCTGAGCAGGCATACCTTGGGATGAACTGTCAAGTACCATAAGTGTTTCTACAAATATTCCTTTACTAATTCTCATTCATCCCTACTGTTGAGTCTTAGCAAAAAAAAAAAAAAAAATGCCAACATGCTCAGAAAAACAAATCTGAAAAAATTAGCTTGCTTTTAAGTTCTATGGTGAATTGGAGGGGAAAAAAATTCAATAAAATAATTCACTTCAATAGGCTGACTGCCGAGGCTTGTCAGACTTTTTTTTTTTTCAGCCCAGGCTGCCCCCTCAGACTTGCTCTGTGTTAGAAGACAACCTTTAGCTCTTGATCCTCCTGCCTCCATCTCCCAAGTGCTGAGATATGCCACTATGCCTGGTTTATGCGGATCTGGCCAGAAGATGGCTTGGACCCAAGGCCTATTGAATGCTAGGCAGGCATGCTGTCAACTGAACTACATTCCCCAGCCCAAGAACCCAGGTATTTACTTTTAAAGGGGGGTGGGAGAGAAGAAGGAGAAAAAAAAAAAGATGCTGGGTGAACTGGGTCCTTGTCATGACCTAGGAAACTCCACTACTAACTAGAATCACTGTGAAACCGAAATAACACGCAGAAATAATAAGATTGAGATGGCTCAGATGCCAACACTTGATAAGTAAGAATGCACACCTCTGCCTCAGACTCTAGAACTGTGTTGCTCCATGGTGAAAAATCCCTGTTCCCTGCCCCACTGGACCTCCAACATGTTCTCAAGGAAATGTGTGCTTTTCTCCCTGCTAGCTACCTGATTCTCCACCAGCATGGCGATGTCCATAAACATGTCATGGAGCTCTTTGATGCTGCTCTCCAGCCTCACGATATCCTTGTGCCGGCCCTCAATCTCACTGAGGGCTTGCTTAGAAATCTGCGAGTCGATGATCTACAAAAGGCCCCATACAGACAGGCCATCAGCCACACCAGTAGCAGACCGCCCCTGCACAGCCCTATACCCCAGTAACAGACTGTCCCTGCACAGCCCTCACGCCCCAGTAACAGACAGCCCCTGCACAGCCCTATACCCCAGTAACAGACTGTCCCTGCACAGCCCTCATGCCCCAGTAACAGACGGCCCCTGCACAGCCCTATACCCCAGTAACAGACTGTCCCTGCACAGCCCTCACACCCCAGTAACAGACGGCCCCTGCACAGTCCTACACCCCAATAACAGACTGTCCCTTCACAGCCCTATACCCCAGTAACAGACTGTCCCTGCATAGCCCTCACGCCCCAGTAACAGACAGCCCCTGCACAGCCCTATACCCCAGTAACAGACTGTCCCTGCACAGCCCTCACGCCCCAGTAACAGACGGCCCCTGCACAGCCCTATACCCCAGTAACAGACTGTCCCTGCACAGCCCTCACACCCCAGTAACAGACGGCCCCTGCACAGTCCTACACCCCAATAACAGACTGTCCCTGCACAGCCCTATACCCCAGTAACAGACTGTCCCTGCACAGCCCTCACGCCCCAGTAACAGACAGCCCCTGCACAGCCCTATACCCCAGTAACAGACTGTCCCTGCACAGCCCTCACGCCCCAGTAACAGACGGCCCCTGCACAGCCCTATACCCCAGTAACAGACTGTCCCTGCACAGCCCTCACACCCCAGTAACAGACGGCCCCTGCACAGTCCTACACCCCAATAACAGACTGTCCCTGCACAGCCCTATACCCCAGTAACAGACTGTCCCTGCACAGCCCTCATGCCCCAGTAACAGACTGCCCCTGCACAGCCCTCATGTCCCAGTAACAGACTGTCCCTGCACAGCCCTCATGCCCCAGTAACAGACTGCTCCTGCACAGCCCTACACCCCAGTAACAGACTGCCCCTGCACAGCCCTCATGCCCACCCGACGTAAGCTCCCTCCTCTGCATAGCCACAACTGCAGTGAAGCCCCCCCATGACTCTCCTTGCCCATGGTGCCTCTGTCACTCACCCCAGAAGTGAAGATGGTAGGGTTACCACTCTCCAACATCTCTTCCAGCTCCTCATCTGTTGTCTTCTTGCCAGCTTTGTGACAAAAAAATACAACATAAAATATCAGATCAAAGCATAACTCCATTTAAAATATCCTCCCGGGGGGGGGGGGGGGGGAGGACAGGGGAACCCATGGCTGATGTGTAAAATCAAAACACAAATATAATAATAATAATAAAGAAAAAATAAATAAATAAACAAAATATCCTCCCAAACAAACACTGTCTCCAACAACCTACTGGCTCTTCTGACTTCTTCCAATGCAATCCACCTTGAACATTACCAGCAGTCAGTCCTCACCCCAAGCACGCTCTCCTTTACTTCTCAGCTCAGACTGCTTATTAGCCCCAACCACCATACCACAGAGCCCCAGGCCCTCATGACAGTGCACAATTTGTGGGTGGCCCTCCCTCAACCTTAACACAGCAGCTTCAAACATGCCCTCCTTCCAACCCTGGACAACTTACCACTCCTAGACAAACACATCTGCTTTTTCTTGGTAACATCTTTGTTCACACAGCTTCTCCTACCTGAATCCATTTTCCTTGTAAGGCATACCTTCCATATCTCTAAATTCCTAAACATGTAACCTTATTAATTTTTCAATTCTTCACAGGAACTAGCACTACACCTCTGTTTCACAAATGCACTTTTCCATTTAACAGCAAAACGATGCAATGAGTTCTCTGGAGAGCGACTATTTAGTGGGTGTCCCTGCAGGTATGGTAAGTGCTGGATCCCATGAGAATAAAATTCCCTGGCTCAACAAATATAACACTTTTCAATCTAGGATACCACATTACAGACATATCAATCCCAGACCAGCTGTCCTGTATTTGAACACCAAATAATAGAATGCAGAAGGCCCAAGCCGCAGGGTCACTGTTGCTTCTCCCAGGACTTGGGATGGACAAGCACATAGCAGGAAGGGGTAGGGACAGACACTGGCCCATCTTCAAACACATACTAATTTCAAGCTGCCGCTGGATGCGCCCTTTGCTGCGTTCACGGAAGTCCACCTGAGCCTCGTTGTACTTAGTCATCACCTCCACAAACTTCCGGGAGAGGACGGAATGCTACAGAAACAATGTTAAATGAGTAGCCCCCAGGAGATGGTGTCAAACTCTGCCCCACCCCAACACAGCCTAGTCTGCAGATGCCTGGGCTGGAAACCGAAAGACAAAATGCAAAACCCAGTTTTCTAGTTTGGTGCTACGGGAAGAGTCCACTGCCACTTTCAAGGTGCAATCCCCACTACCCATTTCCTCCTTTACTGAACTCACATCACAATGTTTAGTCAAAAGGAGAGAATGGCTGAGAACCTGAGAGCCCAGTAGCAGCTTTCCACCATAGCCCTGGCTAAAGTTGTCAGCCACCCACCCACAAGCAATGCCTGCCAAAGATTCTGCACTTCTTACCCCAACTGACAACCTCAACTTTTCTTGCTTACAAATAGACATTTTCTCTCATCAAACCTACATAATAATTTTAATTCTTTGCCTACTCACAGCATCAAACCCTACTGATATCTTTTTTTTTTTTTCCCAAATGCACTAATTCCATGTAAATTCAGACTAAATCATGGCAAAAGCCTAACTGGGGGCCTCCTAGCCTCTTGCCTCTTCCCACACATGTCCATAATACTATCACATCCCCATAGCTTGGTGTGTGACCTGAAACAAATGACTGTCAGGTACTGGATCAGATCCAAATCCCCTCAACTAGTAGAGACCTTTGACACTACACTATCTGCGAGAAAATCAGCATCTGCTACCCAACAACAAACTCGTTTCTCAAGACAGGTTATTCCCATTACATCTATCCTAAACTCAACCCTCTGCCGCCCACACCACTCCTCTCCTGCTGCCAATACGCACATACACAAACATACTCATCCCTGATCCTATTTCTTATTTCCTCTCAAAAAAGGGAAGTTCTGCCTCCTGAGCCTGTCTACACTGGCATTCTTGCTTCCCCAAGGCCCAGGCTTCTCAGGCTACCCCCAGTTCTCCATGAGACCTTTCAGTGATGAGATGACCATGTATTCAATGATGTCTTCTTACATTGTTCTCCTGCTGTATAATATTTACTAGATAGATAGATAGATAGATAGATAGATAGATAGATAGATAGAGACATACTATATAATAATTACCACTTAAGCACTGGATCAGGTTCCTCCCTGTTTTAATTTGTTTTTTTAAATTCTCACACTCTAGCTCGGACAGGGTAGCCTCGAAGTCTTGGCAGTCCTCTTGCCTCAGCCTCCCGAGTGTTGGGGTTATGCTTTGTGACAGTTCTCATAGGACAAGGATCGTTTTTTGATGACCCCAAATGTCTGACTCCAAACTGGACAACTACTAACTAACAATCTTTAGAAGACATGGGGGGGGGGGGGTGCTGAGGCTGAGCTCTGAAGAAGCTAGGGAAGTACTTTAAGTGTGAGAGAAGGCCAAGAGGGCACCATGGACCCTGACCACTGCTTCAACCCGGACGGCTCCCTTTTCCCAGTTCCTCAAACTGAGTCTCAATACAATAGAATCATACCTTTTTTTTAATGCACAATAGTGAAAAAATAATTAAAAGAATGGCAAAAATGATTGTTAAACCAGAAACAAAGTTACCTGGGACTTTCGGATCCTAAGATCTGCTGATGACCGGACCTCATCTTCTTCAATATGCTTCTCCATGCCTGGAGTGAGAGAGTTATTCTAGCAACACATCTGTCCTTCCTTCCACAAAGCATCCTATCCATGCCGATTCCTTACCCATCCTCACACACAGAGACCATGAAGGTAGGCAGCAGGGAGGCACAATTGCAAAAAGTTAATGTCTCCTCCCAAGAGCTGCACGCGTGCTCTCATCAGCCTGTACTATTGCCGGTCTCAGCAACACAGCTGACAGTTCAGTTCAGGTCATCAAGGGACTGAGACTCAAATCCTTACCTTGCTATGGACTAGCAATGGGGCACAGGGAAACCATGTAACCCCTTTCACTGTCTGCCCTCTTGTTTATAAAACGGAAAAGGAAGCAATACAAGCTCAGCACCCTGATGGGAAAGGCTTAGAACCAGGTGTTCCAGATTTTATCAAAACTTGGAATATTTACATATTTATAACATCGGCGATGGCACAAAGGATTCATTTGTGTTTCATATATATCTTAGAGCTTGGAAATATATCTCTAGTGTACTTGTAAGGTTAGGTGTGAAATTTTCTACTTACAGTGTAGTGAATGCTCAAAAAGTTTCAAATTTTGGAATATTTGGAATTTGGAAATTTTGGATTAAGGATGCTCAACCTAAACTCCCTTAAAATACCAATGCAAAAATCGAATAAACTGCTTAGCACAGGAACAATCGCATTTTGGAGAGCTGTCTTCCTCTCCATACCTACTGAAATAACTGTCATAAGTTACTGGAGAGCAGAGAAAAACACTGATTTCCTCTCTGACCAATGACACATGCTCAGCAAGTACTTTGAATGGGAACATGGATTACAGCTGTGGAACTAACTAAGCAAGCATTTGGGATCCCCCGGAGGACTGGGTCTATGATAATGGCTTTACTGAGCTGTGCTCCAAACCAGGGGAGGAGGCAGGAATGAGAAGGTACACAGAAGGGATGTCTGCGGGCTGAATGTCAAACCCTGTACCTAGTCCTCTGCAGTTACCTCTCAAACGCACAAGGGTGCTGGGGAACAGTGAGAGAGAACAGAAGCACTAAGCTAAGCTGTTTTTGTTTGGCCTGGGGTGTGTGTCTGTTTGTTTATTTGTTTAGCTCTTCAAGACAGGGTTTCTCTGTGTAGCCCTGGCTCTCCAGGAACTCTGTAGACCAGGCTGGCCTTGAATTCACAAAAATCCACCTGCCTCTGTCTCCCAAATGCTGGGATCAAAGGCGTGTGCCACTGCAGCAGCTTGGAAAGCACATTTTACCTCCCACTTTCTAACTTCAGTTCTGGGCATTTTCAACTGCAGTGAGAACTCAAGAAGCAATAAGAGTCTAAGGACACAGTAGGTCAATCCAGGGACGGTGCCCCAAGCCTCCAGTAAAAATGGGACAAATGATGTCACCCCCATTGAGATGACTGGCAGTTGAGAAGAGGGCCCTGAGCAGCTGCATCTGTTGTGGTAGAGACTGGCTTATTCCTGTGTTCCCTTCTTACTCTTCAGCTTGTTCCGGACATTGTTGGCCCTTTTCTTGATCTCAGCCGTGAGCTGTTCAAGGTCGTCTTTGGTTTCTGGGTAAACATAAAAGGTAGGCTCAGTTAGAAAAGAGGATGAACTGCTCTGTGAGTCACAACATTCTCGGACACTCGCTGCCACTGTAGTGTTCATCCCAATGTGCTTTCCAGAATCTATCACTACAGTCACGGAGAAATAGTGTTGGTGGAGTTTGTTTGTTTTTTTGTTTTTCTTTCTAAAGTGTTTTCAGACTGAGGTAATGGCACTGTGGTAGATTGCATGCTTAGCATGCACCAAGCCCTAGATTCAACCACTCACATCCAAAATAAAATTATTAACTAAATTAAAAGGCATTTTCCAGGCACCCCATCTCAGACCAAATACCCCAGGGTTAGAGCCCAGGATCTGCTTTCCTTAAATAGCCTCCCCAATCCAAGTCATGCTTTTAGAGGAATCAACTTGTTTACCATGTGCATGCGCTCAATCTCAGGAGAGAGGAGAGGAGTCTATGGACGTTCTGGGGAAAAGAAATTTCAACCAAAGCCCATTAACTTAAATGAGGCAAGTATCTATGATGTACTTACTACATGCCCAGGGCTGTTCCAGCTGATGCATGGAGCACCGCACTCATGGTTTATGGAACAAAGTCAACAACAGTTATAACCTTTACTCCAGAGCCATCATTCAGCTCCTCCACTATCAGAACTGAGTGAGAAACTCAGGGATCAGAGAAAAGAGAGAGATTCGGCCTTGAAGGGGCTAAAACTGGCAGGGGCTGAAGAGGGAGTACATCAGAAGTCTTGCTTTGTAGCACAAGGTATGGTTGAAGTTCTGAGCAAGGTGTGCATGGGATAGTTATGGAAAACCCCTAGCACAGCCTCAAGGGATCTGGAAGAGCCCATAAAGGCAGAGATAGTAGAAATGAGTCTCAACAAAAATACTACAGGTTAGCAAATGGTAAAAGGTTAGTTGGTTAGTTAGTCCATTTGTTCATTAGTTAGTTAGTCAGTTAGTTAAGAAAGACTATAGCTTAGCTAATTAGCCAAGGATACTAAGAACAGGAATCCCAAGGAGAAAGAATGATATATAAAGGACATGAGGGAACAAGGAACAGCACTTCAGGAACAGCCAGAGGTTAGCATGAGTAAAGTATCGGCAGGATGGGGCAGGAGGAAGGGTGGAGAAGAAGTTAGGAACATGAAGAGACGATTCTCATATGCCCAGAAACTGGAGAGCCACTCAGCAAGGCAAAGTAGGTAACAGGCCAAACAGGCTGTTTGCTTTTCTTAGGAACATAAAATACAGTGCTAAACTGTATTCTCCAAATATAAAACACAGAGGGGAGCAAAAGTTTGCCCTCGGCAGCAGTAACAAATGCAAGTAAGAGACAAAAGGGACTTCATGAACTTGAACCATTCCAGAACACCTCATAAGGAAAAGAACGAATAAAAATGAACTTGACCAGGTAGGATTCTGGAAGGAGGCTGGAAAACGCATTTCAGTCAGAAGAATGAATGTAAACCAAGGCACAAAGCTGGGATGGAGCTTGGGGTATGTGAGGAGCTGTAAAAGGCATTGCTGGTCATGAGAGGTATGAGCTGGGAAGTAGAGGAATTTGAAAGGTTCAAGTGGGACTATGAAGAGAAGAGCTGGTGGATGCTGGGAGTGAGAGCTCAGAGACAGAAGAGAGGAGATATGGCATGTACATTAACACAAGGGAATGTATACGCTCCTTTGCTGTTCCCAGAAGGGAGGAAAACAAGCCTGTCTCAGCCCCAATGCAAAGAGTCAGTACAGAGTGACTCAACTTAGTCAACACTCACTTGGCTCTGGAATCGGTGCAGAGAGAATGACACTGTAGAGCTTCTTCGCTTCCTCCACACTCTCTGAGATCTTGTCAATGTTGAGCCGAGTTTCCTCAATCTATAATCAGGAAGACAACAGAGGAAAAATAGTCCACACCTGAAAGGAATGCTTAGCAGAGCTTCCTGATGCAAACTATCCACCTTCTGTGTTTGTGGAAGAGCTTGAAAAAAAAAAAAAAAAATGCAGCTATCCAGGGAGTGAGTGCCATCTCCACTGTCAAGGAAATTAGTCTATAAAGAAGTATCATTTCTGAGAGGGAAATAGTCACTCATCTTGAATGGTGAGTCTCAGATCAGAGTCAAGAAGGTCAGGGAACCCGTGAAAAACAACCAGGAGAGACAACTGATAACAGTATGCAGGTGATCCTCTGGCCCCCAAAGTGAGAAAAGAAGAGGATGAGCATGGGGTGGGAAGGAAGGAAAACACTCCACGAGAACAGAGCAAATGTAGAGAACAAAAACTAGAGAAAAGACTAAGAGAGAGCAGAGAGGCAGATGAAGGAGACAGGGGATGGAGGAAAGAAAGAGACTCGGCAAGGCCATCTCAGAAAATAGCCAGGTTCTGGACAAACTCTGGTGAACCAGCTACTACAGACAAACCCCAGCAGCTGATCACGAAGTTACCACCTTGGACCATTTCTGCACTTTTTAAAGTTCCTGACTGCATGAGTGCATGCCATAAAGGATTTCCAATAACATTTCATTTTGGATTGAACACCATCAAAGGACACTGAGCAAACCTCAGCTCCGTCCACAGGCACCAGCTGCCTGGGCACCATGGTCCCTGAAGCAGATGTACAGTAGGGGCAGCAGATACAGAAGAAACCTCAGCACCCACTGTCCCTATGTGCCTCATCCCAAAGTGAAGAGGACATCAGCACTGCAACAATTAACCGACAAGAATCTTGTCATTGACATAATACATCTTATTCATAACACTCTTAACATCTGGAATGTAGATTCATTTGATGCATAGGTGGCTTCAAATCCAGTGCCCCCTTTCTCCAATGGATAGGTACCTCTTTTTAAAAACCTAATTGCAGTGCTCCAGAAAATAGCAAAGATCAAGCTTGAGCTTTCTAACCCTCACATCAGCATTTTTGCCACTCAAGGGATTTTTTCCTCTATAAATAAAATAAAATTTTAATGTGATCATATCAGAGAATAAACATATGCATAACTACTCAATATTTATGTAGCATTTTAATAGTTCACAAAATAAGATTTAAGAGTATATTAGTATTATTATTCAGTCATATCCCACCAGGTATGGTCACACATGTTATCGCCTGTGAACATCCATGGTCCCTAGACCACCCACTCCTGCCCTTCCTCTTTCTCTCTCCCCAACACCAGCTCCTGCAGCTAGTCTGATGAATTAGGGAGAATCCTGGTCCAAACTTTGGTCAATGGTTGAGAGACAGAATATGGGAAGTTGTTAAGTTTGTAGTGTGCCCCAAGTTCAGAGTCACTACAGGCATGTGGGGACTGAGAGTTAGGACCAGGTTATCCAATCTTCTGCTTGTCTTCCAGATGTTCAAGTCTAGGGGAGCAAACCCCGCCCCTACCCGACTAACTACAACTGTTCTCTTCCCTCTGTCCTCATCAATCTCACCATCTGGAGGCATTTCAGGGATCTGATTAAACAGCCCTTTAATCAGTTCACCAAACAATCAAAACCGCTTAGAACTTCAGGGTGAACAACTGGTCAACCACAGGGGTTTCTCTTTCTTTCTCTCTCTCTCTCTCTCTCTCTCTCTCTCTCTCTCTCTCTCTCTCTGAGCTTTGTGTCAGTTTTCTCTTGGAAGTGTTCCTCTTCCTGAACAACGAATTTCTGGGTATTTCTTGGTGAAAGATACATGTGATTTCCTCTTGTGAACTCACCAGATCATCAGACAAATCACTGGGTGGAGAGAAGCTATGTAGGAACTGGTAAGTCTTAATCTTAAAAGCTTAAGAAACTATTTGTGCCTGTGCTTGACATTACCCATATTATCACAGATTTAGACGATGCTAGGACCTTTGCAGCACTTTTGTGAGGTCACCATCACTATCTCCTTTCACACAAAAAAAACAAGGTTCAGAGGCAGAGGCTCCAAACCAACCTACAAACAGGAGGAAACTGAAGTTTGAACACAGGCATCTGTTAGATACCAGACCCTGTCTCCTAGGCTCCTTCTCTGTTAAGCTCATTCACCCTACATCAGGTTGATGTATGTCCAGCTCATATTCTATAAGATTGGTTCTGCAAAGCTAGGCATAGCTGCCCATGCCTGTAGACCCAGCATTGATAGGCAAAGACAGATGGCTCCTGAAAGCACTGGCCAGTCAGACTAGCCAAAATAGTGAACTTCTGATTCAGTGAGAGACCCTGTCTCTAGGCAGTAAGCAGAGAGTGACAGAGGATGATACTCACATCCTGCTCTGAATTATACATACATGTCCATGAATTATACATACATCTGCACACTCATGTGTATACACCACACCAAAAAAAAAAAAAGAAAGAAAGAAACAAAGGAAGAAAGAAAGAAACAAACAAACAAAAAACAAACAAACGAACAAAGAAAAACAGATTGGTTTCAGAATGCATATCACAGGGATCATGTTGTACCTTACTTCTTTCTCTGTCTGACCACAACTCTCTATCAGGAGCTCTTTATACAGAAGCATTGCTTCAGGAATAAGCCAACCCAAAAGTGGATTTTTCAAATCACCACTAAATTTGAGGCTAAAGCATCCCTAGTGCCTTTTTGCTATCTATTGGTTTTCAAACTATTTACCAATGAACTGTCAGCAATATGAGACTCCAGATCATATAATTAAAAAAAAAAAGTATCAAACAGAATAAGTTCAGGGTTCAGCTCCACCTCTTAGCATTTTTATGACCTTGAATAAGCTTACTCCACATCAAGTATATAATGAATGTTAGATGATAACAATAAATACAAACTATAATAATAACTGCTTGTTTATTATATGCCAGGCATCACGCTGTCCCTTTTTTTTTTAAGATTTATTTATTTATTACGTATACAGCATGTATGCCCAGAAGAGGGCACCAGACCTTATTAAAGATGGTTGTGAGCCACCATGTGGTTGCTGGGAATTGAACTCAGGACCTCTGGAAGAGCAGTCAGTGCTCTTAACCTTTGAGCCATCTCTCCAGTCCCCGCTGTCCCTTTAAAAGTATGTCTCATTAATCCTACAGCAATCCTAATATCCTCAGTAACCACTCACAAAAACCTAAGGACATCAAATCATTTTCTCTTGATTGTAGGTGCTACCAATTAGAATGACTACATAATATTAATCACAATCATCTAACCGAAAGGCAGAAGTTGTTTTTGTCTTTTTCTATTTCCATGCATATATGTATGTTATGTGTACATGTGTTTGTAAGTATATGAGCACATATGGGAGCAAATGCACATGTGTGAACATGTGTGGAGGCCTGAGATATATACTGGGAATCCTCCTCAATCCCTATTACACCCTATTCATTGAGGCAGGGTCACTCAATGAAACCCAGCATTCATGGACAAGGCTGATTAATCTAGGGATCCCCTATCTCTGTCTTCTGAGGCTGGAAGTACAGGTGGCTATCATGCCTACTTGGCATTTACATGGGTTCTGGGGATTTGAGCTGTGGCCTTCACATTTGTGTGGCAAGCGCTTTAACCACTGATCCATCTCCCCAGAGCAGGTGGTAGTTATTTTGAAGGCATCAGTGGCCTCTTCCCCTGGACTTAATTCTCCAGTGGAATCTAATTAGACAACAGAAAACAGAGACAGGCTTGGCAGACTGCTGCTGGATGAGTTGAAAGGCACAGCAAAACGTGGTGGCACACGCCTTTAATCCCAGCACTCGGGAGGCACAGCCAGGCAGATCTCTGTGAGTTCGTAGGCCAGCCTGGTCTATAGAGCAAGATCCAGGAAAGGCGCAAAGCTACACAGAGAAACCCTGTCTCAGGAAAAAAAAAAACAACAACAACAAAAAAGAATTAGTCTCTGCCTCTCCTAAATGCCCAAGTCCCTAAAGGGTTTGATCGTGACTTAGGTTAGTTTTTCAGCATCTTTTTATGAATGAAAAGCATGAACTTAGAGTTGGACTGACCAATAAAAACAAGTTTTCTAAGACAATATTCTCAAATCAATTAATTGAAACACTAATCTTCCCCAATCAGAATGTCAGTCATAAAAAGAACAAACATGGTAGATCAAGGAAATACACTGTTGGTGGAATGCAATTAGTACAGCCTCTATGGAAACCAGTATGGAGGTTCCTCAAAAAGCTAGACGCAGAACTTGTATATGATCCCGCTAGACCACTCCTACAAATAGACCTGAAGGAAATGATGTCAGCCTGCAGCAGAGCTACCTCACACCCATGATTACTGCGGCAATATTCTCATTTACCAAGAAAGAGGATCAGCCTATCTACTGATAAATGGATTTTAAAAATGTGTGCATATCAGAATATTATTGAGCCACAAAGAATAAAATACTACCATTTGTAGGAAAATTGATGGAACTAGAGGTTATCACTACAGGTTATCATGCTAAGTGAAAAAAAATGTTAAAGCAGTCTCAGTCAACTAAGTATGTTTTCTCATACAGAATTTACACACACACACACACACACACACACACACACAGACACACACACACATACACACACACACACACACACTCACACACACACACACACACACACACACACACACACACAGGACATAAAAGTAGGTGAGGCATTACTAGGAACTTAGAAGAGGGACCAAAGTAGAAAGTAAGGGCACAGAAGGAAAGGTGGCTTCAAACGGAGCACAATATACACAAACATGTCATATAAATTTATAAACATGCTACTCTGTATAATATATACATTTTAATGTAGTTCCCAGAAAGAAAGGGCAAAGTGCAGGAAAGGAAATGGGAGAGACAGGCCAAAAGCAAATTGCCAAATGACCAGCCAAGGCTTCCTGCCTCACTGCTGGAAGAGCCTAGAAATCAGAATCTACCAGCTTGCCTACTTCCCTCTCATACAAATACCCTACCAAAAGAGTTAAAAAGTTCTTAACCTGCTGGTTTTGACCTAATGCCTAGATTTCCAAATTATAATCACTTTGAAAGGTCTTAGGTCCTAACAAAACTCAAGCCCAAACAGCAAATCCCTATGCTTCAAGATTAGTCCCTCTGTAGCTCTTACTGCTCAGTCCACACACACCCTTCCCTAATCTGCTCTCCAGCCAGGCTCCAGAGAACTTGGCCTATTCTATAAGCATGATTCAGATGCTTCAAATGCTGGGGCTGTGTTTCTCATCTCAAACTATTTGAAAGACCTCATGATGCCAAACGTGCAGGGTTACTCTGTAAATGTCTCTTCCATGAATGTATGAATACAAGTAACTTACAGAAACAAGCATGCTTGAGTTTGTGTGATGTGTGAGCCTAAACAGTCTTATTAAATAAAAAATCCAGAGTCAGATATCCAAGGTGAAAGTTGAAAGATCAGAGAAGCAGAGCAGCCAGCCACCAGAGAGTTCTTATCTCTACAAATCCTCAGATGGAAAGGGGGCAATCCTATTGGTACAAATTCTCAGACTGAATAGGTGCTCCTGTCTCTACTTAGACTGAATGGGTCTAAGAGCCTATCTCTACCTGCCGTATATTTCTGTCTCCACCTCCCTAATGTTGGGATTAAAGGTGTGAGCCTCCCAAGTGCTGGGATCAAAGGCATGAGATCCCAAGTATTGGGATCAAAGGTGTAAGCCACCATCTCTAGGCTCTGTTTCTCCTTTAGACTGGTTCAGTCTTGTCAGGGTGGCCTTGAACTCTTTATCTTCCCGCTTCCTCCTCCCAAGTGCTAGGATTATAAGTATGTCCCACCACTGCCTGGCCTCTATGGTTAACTAGTGGCTAGCTCTGCACTCTGATCTCTGGACAAGCTTTATTTGTCAGAACACAAACAAAATATCATACAACAGATGTGGGGAATGGTTCAGTTGGCAAAGTGTTTGTCTTGTAAACTTAGGAAGCTCAGTTCAGTTCTCCAGAACTCAGATAAAAACCCAAGGCATGTCTGTAATCCTAGCACTGGGAAGGCAGAGATAGGTAGATCCCTGGCCAGCCAGTTTAGTCTAACTGGCAAGATCTGTGCCAATGAAAGACAATTTCTCAAAAGAGGTAGATATTCCTGAGGTGTACAAATGAGAAATATGCTTCATACCCCCAGTAAAATAATCTCATTTTTTTGTTTGTTTTTGTTTGTTTGTTTGGAGCTGAGGACCGAACCCAGGGCCTTGCGCTTGCTAGGCAAGTGCTCTACCACTGAGCTAAATCCCCAACCCCAATAATCTTTTTAAGTGTATCTATAATGAACTGAATGTTGTGCCTCCATAAATTCATACATTGCTTCTTAATGTAAAGGTATTTAAATGTGAGGCTCTTGTAGGTTACTAGGTCATGAAGATGGATCCCTCGTGAATGGAATTAGTTGTCTTTGCTCTCTTTCCACTTTGAGAAGCCACAGGAAGCTGAAGTACTCTGCAGTCTAGAAGGAGGACCCCGACATAATCCAATAATGCTAGTACTCTGAACACAAATTTTTAGGCTCAAGAACCACAGCAAGTAAGTTTCTATTATCTACAGGCCATCCAAACTATGTACTTTGTGACAGCAGCCCAAACTAAGGTAGACTCCCCAAAAGAAAGCCCTAATGGTACATTTTCCAATGTGTAGCTACTCAATCTTGCTAATAAAAGTTCTATGTCAGGTCTGTAAAGAGCTAAACACTGGGAGAGCCTAGCAAAACCAGGTTCTTCACTATGGGACTTCTTGGAGCCTTTAGGAAGATAACATGCATTCTAAATTTCTGAGAGAGGGCCAGCAAGATGGCTCAGCAGGTAAAGACACTTTCCATCACCCAAGTTAGATCCTTCAGACCCACATGGCCAGAGAGAACCAACTCCCTCAAGCCAAATCGTCCTGTGACCCACACATATGCTAAGGCACATGTATACACACACACACACACACACACACACACACACACACACACACACACACACTAAATAAATGTAAATGAAATTTTTTTTAAAGCAGTAACTTTAAACAAATATACTTCTGACAAAAAAAAAAAAAAGGAAATTTCTCAAATACTTGGTCAGAGGTTTATGACATCTCACACTCCAGCCAGAATGAGCATTCTTATTGACCAAACAGCCACACCCAACTCCTACCCTGTCGTTTAGTAACAGTCCCTGGCTGTGTTTGGGCAGCAATGCGGTCATCTCCAGAGGATGTATCATGCTAGATTCTATGGCAGTCCTGGTGATCTTATCTCTCTGTGAAGTATTTACCCTCTTGTGTTCCTTCCAACAAAAGTTGACCATGACCCACCACTAACTAGGGAAACAGACTCTAGTCTTTACTCATGGACCAAATCCCACCATCCCCTGCCTTGCAAGGAATACTGCCTCTTAGGGACCCTCCTGTGGATCAGGAGAAGAGGAGGACACAGGTACTAGAGAAGATTCTTCATCATAGAGAAGATACTCTTTAACACATGTGAGGCTCCAGGGCAAGGCTGACATCAACTTAAGTCCACCTCCACCACTGAACAACAGCAGCCTTCCACTGTCCACAAGTAGAACAACAGAAGTGTTGTTTGACCCCACTATGAGTCTTTGACTGATAGGTCACACCCACCCACAAGCAGGGTTTGGAGCTATGGAGGCTTACAGACAACTTTCCAGGCAGGTAAACAAACACTCAAGTTAGCTCTTCAACCCAGTTCTTAATCTAGCAGATGAGCAGGCATGAACTGCCAAGCTCTGTTCCACTCCATTCAGGGAAACTCTGGAGGATCACTTCTCCACACTTAAAATCCAGATGGTGGGAAGCCCCTGAATTTCCCCTCAGAAAGAAAATTATGTCTTTTGCTTCTTTCCAGGAGATTGAAAAGATAAATACAGAAAACAGTAGATACAGAAACGCGGGGACAGTAAGATTGGGGAGGAGGAGGAGTACTGAGTGTATACATGCCTGGCAATATCCTGGATATTTTATGAGCATAATTAAACCCAACCAATATAACCCTGTGAAACTCATTATATAACTGATCCCAATTCACAGATAAGGAAAACAAGGCTCAGCAGGTTAAGGAACAATCACAAAATCAATAGCTGCTCAGAAGCAGACTGAGATCTGAACCTATATACTCAGCAAAGCCAGAATTTCTGTTCTCGATACCTCTACCACTCCATATTACTGTAACCCCACCCTGTAAGGCCTTCCTGCTCAAAGTACACATGAATCTGTAGGCACATATGACTTTACAAACACGGGACAACAGCATCTTGTTTTCTCCATCACCAGTAAAATTAAGACAATTAGGAAAATTATAAGAAACAACAAATTTGACCAATATGAATCAAAGGCCTTAAGAAGCAATAATTTTGTTTTTACCCCTAGCTGTGACTCCAAAGTTGACAATGTATTTAAATTATATAATTTTAAATAATAAAAGACATCATTAAAATGTTGTCATGTACTTGACTTTTCAAATCTATCTTCAATTACATGTAATTATCCTCTACTAACCTTTTAAAAATCATTTTATCTATCTATCTATTTACTTACTTACTTACTTATTTATTTGATGTGTATGGGCATTTTGTCTGCATGTATATGTGTACAATGTGTATGCTTGGTGCCCACAGGGACAAAAAGGAGGCATCCGATCCCTGGCATTGGAATTACAGGTGGTGTGAGTCATCATGTGGGTGCTGGGAATCAAACCTGGTTCCCCTAGAAAGTGGTTCACAATCTTCCTAAAGCTGTGAACTTTTAATATAGTTCCACGTATTGTGGTAACCCGTAACCACAAAATTATTTTCCTTGTTACTTTATAATGTTTCTACTCTTATGAATCATAATGTAAATATCTGTGTGCTGTGGATATCGCTCTGTGTAAATAAAGTTCTGATTGGCCAGTGGCCAGGCAGGAAGTATAGGCGGGACAAGAGAGAAGAGAATGCTGGGAAGTAGAAGGCTGGAGAGAGACACTGCCAGCCGCCACCATGAGAAGCAACATGTAAAGACACTGGTAAGCCACAAGCCATGTGGCAAAGTATAGACTAACAGAAATGGGTTAATTTAAGATAGAAGAAGTAGATAACAAGAAGCCTGCCACAGCCATACAGTTTCTAAACAATGTAAGTTTCTGTGTGCTTTCTTGGTTGGGTCTGAGCAACTGTGGGACTGGCGGGTAAGAGAGATTTGTCCTGACTGGGCCAGGCAGGAAAACTCTAACTACATCTGTGCTTTCCATTGGTCTTAGATGACCCCTGTGAAAGGGTCATTCAGCCTAGGGTTGTGACCCACAGGTTGAGAACCAATTCTGTAGCAGCACAGCATGTGATCTTAACGACTGAGCCATCTTTCCAGCCTCTTTCTGCTGACTTCCTTAACAAGATGTAAAGTCTAGATACTCCCAAGAACTGAAAACAGAATCTCCCTAGAACAATTCTGCCTGCCCATCTGTTCCTCTGCCAGCATTGAAAGATCTGAGGTTTCTTTATTCTCACTGAGGAAACTGCATTTCCTCATGTACATTCAGGAAAAAAAAAAAAAAAACACAGGAAGGCTGCCCACCTCAGAGAAGAACTCATCCATGAAGGCTGTATTGTCGATAGCAATCTCAACCTCGTCAGTGTCATCTTCCTGTGTCAGCTGCTTCTGTAAGAGACCAGACAGAACATGCCAGAGTGAGAATACAAACATGATAAACAGCCACTGTCATTGATGGAGTCGTATTTAAACGTGGATAGATGATAGATAGATAGATAGATAGATGCCTACATATATACATATAATTCTTTTTTAAATGAATAAAAATTTAATAATACTCTGGAGTTGTCTGTAATTAAATCCAAGGTCTATCACCTCCTGACTTTGTACAAGGGACAAGCAAGTTACTATTCAGCTTGTTGGGCCTAGGTTTCCTTAACTGTCAAAACTAATAACATTACTTTATAGACTTAGTTAAGAAATAAATGAGATACCCTGGGCATTGGTACCTTTAAACTCAGTACTAGGGAGGCAGAGGCAGGCAGATCTGTGAATTTGAGGCCAGCCAGGTCTACAAAGCGAGTTCCACTACAGTCAGGGATACAAAGATAAACCTGTCTCAAAAATTCAAAAAAAAAAAAAAAAGAAAGAAAGAAAGAAAGAAAGAAATGAGATACTGAACATAACACAGGTGCACAGGATCTAGTACACTGTACACTCAACATTGGGCCTTGGTTGTGGGGCCTTTGTCTCGGTTTGCTTTGTTTTATACTGGGGGTCAAAACCGGGGTCTTCACATGCATTAGGAAAGTGCTGTCACTGAACTCCACACCCAGTCCAATCTTGTTGCTACTGGTGGTGATGGCATTTCTGTAACTCGCTCTAGTTGAAGAACCTAAAACTAAGAAAGGTTTGGTAACAAGCAGATTCTGTTCAAACAAGTTCCAATAAGCTGCTTCAAAGCATGAGCTCACAGCTGGAGCAAAGATCTTCCTGTGTTTAGAAACCACCTATTGCAAAGAAAACCATGCTGTTCTCTATCCAAGAGCTCATGTTTATAAGGAAAAGGAAGTTCTTCCCCAGCCCCTGAGCAACCTCAGGGAGTGCAAACCTTCTCAAACTCATTCACCTTCCACCTCAGAATTACAAAATGGCTGTCTAGAGGAAGTGACTCCATTCCCATCCAGCAACAAAAGCCTGAGCTGTTTCTACATTCTCCCGGACAAGTGCTATACAGGGCACTGCTGACTTCTAAGCACACTCTCACACTGGCTGTTGAGAGTGGAGGTGGGGCAGGGAACCGCTACACTTGCTTCATCACACCCGTCAACGGCTTACCCTCAACGGCTCAAAACTCCACAAGCAATGAAAACAGCCAGGCCCCACATCACCTGTTACCACCCCCACAAATCCAAAATTCCCATAGAAATCTGCAACCACCTGAGAAATCTCATTTTTCTGTATGGTCTGGGACAGTCAACATCCCAAACTTCATAGCTATCTATATTCAAGAGAGAAGCTGAACCTGAGGGTCCTCCTACTCATTCCACAACTATCTCCTAAAAAACTCAACTAATTATATCCTCCTGACACTTAAGGTCATAAAATGATAGCTCATCTCCTAGGACCAAAATCCCTTGGCCCAAAAGAACCCACAAGGGCCTTTAAAATCTAGCCACATTGCCGGGCAGTGGTGGCGCACGCCTTTAATCCCAGCACTTGGGAGGCAGAGCCAAGGGGAATCTCTGTGAGTTTGAGGCCAGCCTGGGCTACCAAGTGAGTTCCAGGAAAGGCGCAAAGCTACACAGAGAAACCCTGTCTCGAAAAAACCAAAAAAAAAAAAAAAAATCCAGCCACATTCACACTTGTCCCTCAATGCATTCTTGAGATCAGCCACTTGAGATTCCTTACATTTCTAGTCACAGCATTCCTTTATATATAACATCTTTCTTTCCATGCTGCCACACAAGGATTCTAACCAAAAACCACATCTGTCCAACTACCAAAATCTTATTCATCCTTAGACTTCCCTTCAGACAGCCTGATATCTGTCTCTCCCATGCAAAATTCAAGACCTCCCTTAAGCTCTCACCACTCTGTAAAGACCTTCCATAGCAACCGCCATGGCCTCCTGTTATCAATCTGTAGCCAGTGACCATAAACTCCTGGATCTGGGTTACCATGTGGATCTGTTAGAATACATTCATTGGTGTGTCTGCCTGCCAGCCCAGGGTACCTCCTATGGAATGCTCTTTCACCCTTCCCACCTGATTTTGGGAAGGCCACGGGATCACTCAAACTCCCTAAGAAATCTGTGTTGTGAGAAGAGCCTGAAAGAAATGAAACCTAGTAAACCAATGGCAGCACCTTCCTCTCCTGAGCCCCGCCCCCATTGGGTGCAGGCAGATTCTACAGATCTCCCCTTGTATTCTTTCAGTTAGCTCAAAAGTTCTTTTGCTCATTTAGCCAAAATCAACCTTATCACCTTCAGTTAAAGTACAACGCCATAATTGTTGTAGTGGTTTGAATAAGAACAGCCTCCAGAGGCTCATATATTTGAATGCTTAGATACCAGGGAGTGGCACTGTTTGAAAGGATAGAAGGACTGGGTGTGGCCTAGTTGGAGGAAATGTGTCACTAGAGGTAGGCTTTGGGGTTTCAAAGGCCTATGCCAGGTCCAATATCTATCTATCTATCTATCTATCTATCTCTCTCTCTCTCTCTCTCTCTCTCTCTCTCTCTCTCTCTCTCTCTCTGTGTGTGTGTGTGTGTGTGTGTGTGTGTGTGTGTGTGTGTGTGTGTGTGGCTGGCTGGCTGGCTGGCTGGCTGGCTCTGTATCTCTCTCTCTCTGTCTCTATGTCTTCCCCTCTCTCTGTCTCTCTCTCTCTCTCTCTCTCTGTGTGTGTGTGTGTGTGTGTGTGTGTGTGTGTGTGTGTGTCTGCCTGTCTGTCTCTGTCTTCCCCCTCTCTGTCTCTCTCTGTCTCTCTCTCTGCCTACAGATCAGGACGTAGAACCCTCAGTTACTTCTCCAGCACTATGTCTGCCTGAATGCCACCATACTCCCTGCCATGATGATAATGGACTAACCTTTGAAACTGTAAGCAAGGTCCAATTAAATGCTTTCTTTTATAAGAGTTGACTTGGTCATGATGTCTCTTCACAGCAATAGAACAGTGACTAGGACATTTATCAATAATTTATTTCATGTTTCCCAAGTATTTAATAGAAATTGAATTACTTCTAGCTGAATGCATTCACACTAGCCTGCAACCTCAATTCACACATCAGTTTCCAATGTTTGAGACCAAATGTTCTATTACTCAACATCCCTCAACATCCAAGCCTCTTAGAGGCCTCCACAGGATCCTCTCCAAGGAAGACACCTGCACTACTTCCTAGGAAATACAAAGCCATTCTTCCTCAGGAAGTTAGCAAGCTTTTATTAGGAGCATCCTTTTTAAAGGATTTGTTTATTAATCTATTCCTGTGTATGGGTGCTTTGTCTGCATGCATGCCTGCCTGTGTAACACTTGCATACAGTGCCCATGGACAATAGTAGAGGATTTTGTATCTACTGGTATTGGAATTACAGACAGCTGTGAGCCACTATGAGGGTGCTCAGAATGGAACAAGAACAATAAATACATGATCTTAACTGCTGAGCCAGCTCTCCAGCCCTGAGAATGTTTTTTCCTAAGAGGTGGTCTATCAGCTCCACTTGGACCCCAAGTATGTATCTGATACACATATACACACAGATACAGCCACATGATGTCAATTCAGAGTCCAAAGTGGCACACATGCTATGGACGTAAGAAGAAGCTACCTCATGAATGGATCAAGGGAAGTTTCCAGAAGCTGGGAACAACTGTGGACTGGAACACGAGAAGCGGACACTTAGTGGTTATCATAACATGAGCTTCTAAGACTAGATAGTATACAAGGACTTCCAAATGCCCAGAATGGCTCTTGGCTTTGAGCAGGCTTGAGACAAGAGGCCTTGTCCACCTTTAGTGCGAGAGTGGACTAGGAAAATGAAAAATAGCCCTTGGTAACCTACAAACTCCGTCTAACACCTGTTACCATTCTAGCTGTGAGACCTCACTCAAGCGCCACACCTGCCTAATTTTTTTAAACCATTGTTGGTACTAACACCACACACTTTATTACTTGTATGAGAATCGAAGAAATCACATATGGAGATCTTTGAGCACAATACCGAGCTCCCACCTCACCAACATCTGCCAGGTGTCAATTTCCCCATCACATGGCATTAGATGAAGGCATAGAAAAACAGAACCTGTAAGGAGCAGAAGACCCTCCCTTCCCCTTCCTAAAGGCTGCATCTGTAAGACAGTTCTGCCGGGACAACATACACCAGGGTTATAATGTGGCCCTATCACATGATAGTCACTGAACCCAAATACATGGCTTAACATCTCTGAGCCTCCACTTCTTCATCTATAAAGCCAAAAGTAGGTTACAGGGCCTTGCTTGAGTAGTAGGCTCTGGACCATTGCAACAGCCTCCCCAACCACTTTTCCAATTACCTCCCCAACTCCCAATATACGAAGTATCACCTCCTGGACAAAATCAAAGGTCTGCTCTTTAAAACCCTTTAGAAGATGACTGTGCATGTCAATCTCCCTGATCAGCACCAAGCACTTTCTGCCCCCACCAACCTGATCCTACCTACATCTCCTGCACATGCCATGTTTACTTCTGTTCCTGGGCTTTCTACTGGTACCATGGTCCTTCATGTAGTTCATGGGGGGGGGGGGTTGAATAGGTATGGCCCCCATAGACTCATGTGTTTGAATGCTTGGCCCATAGGGAATGGCACTATTTGGAGGTATGGCCTTGTTGGAAGTAGGTGTGGCCTTGTTGGAGGAAGTGTGTCACTGTGCGGACAGGCTTTGAAGTCTCATATATATGCTCAGTGTAGCAGTGGCTTCTGCTGCCTAAAGATCAAGAGGTAGACCTTTCAGAACCATATCTGCCTGCATCTGCCACGTCCCGCCATGATGATAATGGACTAAATCTCTGAAACTATAAGCCACGCCAATTAAAATGTTTTCCTTTATAAGAGTTGCTGTGGTCAGGGTGTCTCTTCACAGCAATAGAAATCCATATATATATATATATGAACTCAATAAAGCACTGTAAATGTGCACTACTTCTCACCAGCCTTATTGTGAGTCTAAGGGTCTTTAAGGTAAAATAGGACTTTGGGAGCTGAATGCAATCTTAAGGGTGCCTGACGCTAATGGGATTACTCTGGATTTGGATGTCCATCTTCTCAGGCTGAGTTCTTCCCATGTATAGCCTCTCAATACATAAAGTAACAACAAAATTTAACCCACATCAGGAAACGCAAGGACAAGGCCATGGTCTTGTGTCACCTGACATCACTGGACCCAGAACCATTCTCTGTCTTCTACAAAGTAGAAGCGGGTGGGGCTCCTTTCTTTCTGATACAGGTGGCTGTGGTAAATCATGTTCCTCAGAGTCTGTCTCCCCAACACCGGGGTGGGGGCAAGGAAAACACACTCTGCTCTTTATCCTCAGCTCACATGACTGAGCTTAACCAAGAGAACATCAGCATCAATATCAAAGAATCAAGATATGTGGGAATGAGGACGTTATAGTAGCTGAAAGTTCAGCCACAGGCAGAAAAAAATGTGCAGGAGAACCACAGCCCGGACACACACTTCCTCCTGATGCCTCTCCTGGGGGGGAGATGAAAGATTCCACCAATGACTCAGGCAACAGCAAGCTACCCAAGGCTTTAGCTCCCCTTCTCAAGCCTACAATGTACTCCAAATGTCAAAGACAACGGCAAAGGCTGACTCCCTCCTCACACAATAGCGAGTGTTGAGGAGCCCAGAATGCAACCTCAAGCAACTTAACCTGTAATTCTTGGGATTGCCTTTTCCTCAGAAGCCTTCTCCACCATCCTGTCTGTCTGACCACAGGTGGCTCTTCATCAGCTCATATAATAAATAAATGTATTTGCCCCCTAAAGCCACTACTAGGTACTTGGTGGCTGTAACAGCCTACTTTCTTGCACATCATGTGAACAAATCCCATCTACATGCTGTAGCTAAGAAACTGTTAGTCAAGGTCTTACAGCTACTGGTTGCAGAAGCCACAGCTTGGGCATCGGGCCTCTGCCCTCAACCCTTTTTACTTCAGTGCTCCCTGCTCAAAGGCTACCGTCAGCAGCAGCTTGGAACATGAAATTGGCAGCCCAGGCATGCAGAAAGTACCCTGTACTTTGGAGGTATAGGCCTTGGCCACAATACATGTCTTTGTTAAACATTGGCTTTTCTCACCAAGTAAGGAGCTGAGCTCTCCAATGTGGTCTGGGGGGAACCCCCAGGACACCTCAAATGTGCCTCAGAAACCACCCAGCATAGTCAAGGAAGGGGAGCCCAGAAGGTAGGCTCCAGGGCCCCACCTCCCTCGTCAGTGTGCCAGAGCTTTTCCTTCACTGGGACCTGGGAGAGGGGAAAAGAGGGAGGGAGGCAGAGAACCACTCAAGTAGACAGCAGCTAAGAAGGAAGGGAGGTGAATCAATAGACAAGAGGACATCTGGTCACCACACCCCATAGAGGCTAGTAAAGGACTGTGGCTTGTGGGAAGGAGCCCTCCCGGCAAGCACAGAAGAACACAGATCTTTCCATCTTTTCCCCTGATTGAAATAGTTCTTTACTCCAGACAGACTCTTCATTATAGACTCAGTTTTCTCTTGACCTGTTTAATTCAAAGGGACGATTACATATCCTTTTTCTTACCCCAGCTGGCCACTTCTCTAAGGCTGTCTCCTCTAGGACCAGGGTCTGTGGACTCCCAAAGACACATACCAACCACTCACTATTCATAGAGCCCCAGACACATGGACACACACATGCATACAGCGGCCTAATCTGAGTATTCTATTGCTGTGGAATAATCCTTTTGTACACTGTGACGATTTAATAAAAAGCTGATTGGCCGGTAGCCAGGCAGGAATTATAGGTGGGACAATCAAACTGAGGATGCTGGGATGAAGAAAGGCTGAGTCAGAAGAGTTGCAAGGAGACCAGAGAAGAGAGATGGACATGTCACACTGAGAAAAGGTACCAACCCATGTGGCAAAGCATAGATAAGAAATATGGGTTAATTAAAATGTAAGAGTTAGCTAGTAACAAGCCTGAGCTATCAGCCGAATATTTATAATTTATATTAAGTCTCCAACTCAGTTATTTAGGAAGCAGCTACCAGTTATTTGGGGACAGGCAGTTGGGACAGGAAAACTCCACCCACACCCTGTCCCTTTACTTTGATTTAAGGAACCAGAAATTCTAAGTGAGTATGTGGGTTCTCAATGGGTATCTAGTGCTCTCTGTTCCTCCAATGAAAAGTCATATGAGCCTTTTCCAATGCCCAGTTCTCCCAAGGACAATGTTCTTTCTTAGCAAAACCGTCCCTGAGAGATCACTTCCTCTTTTCACTGAATTTCATCTTCTGCAACACTCTTACCATATGAATAAAGAGGAAATCGGCAGATAATGATACCCTAGGTAAGCCTCCTGCTTTTCCTTTCAACATCTTGTTCTAGCTGAGCTATTGAAGGCAAAACATTGGCCCTACTTGAAAGGAGGTAACACTGAGGAATAAAGGTCATTATCAGATTAGGTCAAGACCAGCAAGCCAGATGTCAAGAGCCAAAGCCTCCGAGGATGCCTCGTACTTTGTCACAAACATGACAGTAGATAATACGTATGTTTATTTGTCACAGGCACTTCCACAACTTCAAATGTGTTATTTAAGTCACACACCAACACCCTGAGGGACAAATATTACTTTCCTCACTTACAGACTCGGTAACTGCTAATTAGGTTAATTAATCATCCCAAGCAATTTAGCCATTAAATGGCCAAACAGGACTCTATGCTAGCAGAACTATGGGAGCCTCTGCCTGGACCCACTGCAGTGCCTGAAAGTGTCTCTCTGCAGCCTCAATGACAAATCTTCATTTATTTTAGAGGATGCTACAACATCCATAAATCTAAGCTGAATGAACCTATATCCTCACATGAAAGAGACATCCTGCATGTATTCCTACCTCTGTTCATAAATATGGAGATACACAGGTACATCTGACTTCCGTGGTGAAGACCCAGCATGGCCCTTCACAGCTATGCGCTACCCTCTTGAACAGGTTACTTCTCTCTGCCTCAGTTTCCTCAGTAAACGTGACCGGGACATTCTGCTCACAAAATTCTTGTGATGATCAAAGCAGCTATTACATACAAAACATTTAGAGCAACACATTACATGTGACTCCAGTGCCAGTTCTCAGAGACATCCAATGAGGAGGGAAACTCCTACAATCAGTTTATTTCATTTATTTTAAGACTTTCATTTTTCTGCTATATGAGTTTTTTTTTTTTTTTAATCCTCTGATTTGAGGTCCGGCTACATTCTCACAAATGTACTGCTCTTATTGTCATTCACTCAATACTCTGTCCTTTCTGTTTTGATTTCTATTGTGTTATTTTGAAAGAACTTACTGAAATTCCAAAATGGGAAAACTGGGAGACTACTACTGTATCATTATCCAAGACTCTCACTGATTCATATCCTGTGGAATTGGATGTTTTCTTATGTCTTAGTATAGGGTCAATAAATTTCTTCATCTTCTATATATGTTTCAAAATACCTTCCATTCAGCTTGTGAAAACAAACCCGGAAATCCCATCCCCACTGCTGAGTTACTGTCTGCCTGGTTTTGGGTCTCAAGACCTCAGCTAGATCCGGAGTAGGGCAGTGAGCATTCTCATGAGAGGGAGGAGGTGAAGGCAAGCCTTCTGGGTAGATGTTCCAGCTGCAAGCAGTTAGGAAAGCTAACTCCTTGAGAGTCACCAGCTAATATGGAACAACGGTCATTCTGGACTTCTCTTGATATGATCTAAGCTTTACTACTACATTTACTTGGAGGAGGATCTCAAAGTTTCATAACCAACCACCACACCCAAAATACTCTCCTTCTCCCCTAAGGGTTTATGTGTTCCGCATTCATCCAACAGGAAGAACATCTAACATTTGCCAAGTAATAGTCCAAGTGTTGGAGACTCACAGGGCAAACTCAGCATCCCTGGCTCCAAGTTCTCTCTGGCTAAATTGGGAGACAGCTGGGCAAATAGATGACTCCAATACCATGAGGAAGGGAACAGCAATTATAATGAGAAATTGTACACCCAAGACAGGGTGCCCAACCTCACCCACACATGGAGAGCCTCGCAGAGATGGGAACCTAAAGGAGACTGTACGCAGAGCAACATTTTGAGAAACCTGTGAAAACTGAGTGGATTTACTCAGAGGAACTTTCCATTAAGACCAGTCTGAGTGAGAACACCACACCCAGCCGTCACTCTCATCCTTGAAGCCAGGAGAAAAACCTCACAAAATACTTTCTTCTTCCTCCTCCTGAGCTCAGCTTCCCTTGAGCTTTCAACCCCTGCTACAGTGTCCTATCCTGACTTCCTCTCCCTCCTCTCCCTCCTGTCCCGGCCCCTGACTACCTCTCAAGGCCCCTGACTACCTCTCAAGGACTGAGAGGAGGAAGGAGCTGACAATGTCTCATTCCCTCCTCGGCTCCCTGCTAGATCCTTCCTTTCAGCCCATCCCCTAACCGCTTTCCCAGCATGATCCTTCTACAATACTCCAATCACAGCTACAGCACTTCTAAGGAGTGCACTCTCTATTTACCATGGCATTTAATCCCTGCACCGTTCTTCCAGGTACTAGCGCCCAAAGATGCCAGCTACCCTGCCAACAGTGTGTGCCTGAGCCACTGGAATCCGGAGAGATTCCCTACCCCCATCCCCACTCCAGCTGCAGCATGTAGCCCTGGCCCAGGGACATGCATTCCTAAAGCACTGTAAAGTGGATATCATGCCAACAAAGTCATGAAAAACCAGGAAAATGAAGAGACTGTGTCTGGGGACAGAGGAAGCAAAGGAGGAAGCATGAGACGTGGACACAATGTGGTGTCCTGGCTTAAATCCTAGAACAGAAAAGGGATTTTAGTGGGATAACAAAAACACCCAGATAAAGCCTGGTGTTCAGTGAGGACTCTGGTACCAGTATCTCATTCTCTCTTTGATGAATGTACACTGAAAAATGAGATGTTAACAGGGGTGAAACTGGATGAGAAGAAAGGATCTCTCCGTACTATCTTTGATAAATCTGAAAATATTTTTTAAAAGAGAATTTATTTAAAGAGCTAAACAAACCTCATGCCATACCAAGCTGCCCTAACCCAGACAGCTGGCGTACCCACGCTCTACTGATCTCTTTAGGCAGGAGCTGAACTTCACTCTGTCTACACACACACACACACACACACACACACACACACACACACACAGAGGGAAATGTTGCCATAGAAACAGCCAAAGGTCACAAAGCAGGGTGACCTAAAAGGAAAGACAGTGGTGGGAGAACACTGAAGTGGCCATACCCAAAGGAGGCTAAAGCCAGGTTTATCTGGGACTACCAACCTCCGTGTAGGTAAATCCATCAACAGCGTAACTGTTCATTTACTGAATGGTTTAGTATTCATCTTTTTATACTTCAACTGGGAAAGAAATAAATGATGTATGTGTGGGCTGCTTTCTTCCAGGGCCCCAGACCTGACAGGACTGGAAGCTTCTGAAACTGCAATACTCACGACACATGGCTATGTTTGTATCAACAAAATAAAGAATCTGTGGGAGTCAGGGAATGCACAGTCATGTACTTACCCTGGGAAGCTTCCCCATGTGATGACACCAGAGGCTAGCCTTAGGGGATGAGAGGGATTTTACCAGGGGAAAAATGAGGTAGCTAGGTTTTCACTTAGGTATCCACATATCCATCATTGTCTTTCTGATCAAATACAGCCTCCATGACATCCTGACCTGGAGTTTTGGTAAAGGGAAGAGGCTTGGAATTCATCTACCCTGGGGATGAACCAGTGACTTTTGGCTTCATTAGCAAAGTCATGGATTCCCTGAGTAAATGCTTTACTCCAACCAGGTAAGGTTTCACCAACCACCCAGAGTAGAGCAAGAAATGTCAATCATAATAATGAATGCATTATTTATCCATTAAATAATAAGAAATGAATAATATTTAAAAAGTGTAAGGGATGTATGAGAGTCAAGCTGATGATGGCCAGCAGGCAGAGAAGGTGTAACATGTGACGACCATGCAGAATGCTGGGGACTGGGGCATCCTTCATCTACTATTGCTGGGGGAAGGGAGGGTACACAGTGCAGTGGGAGGTGGTCTGATACAGTGTGGGAAAATAAATCAAAGAGGCAAAACAAACGTGTTTATTTGATCCCACCACTTCCCAGCGGAGGAGGGATCTCAATCAAATCCAAGCCCCACATCACTCACCTGTAAAGGAGAAATGGTGTACATCATCACCTCACCTTATAGAATTGAGAGGACTAGAGAGAAAGTGTGCCGGGCATCAAACCAAAAGCCTGCCCAATAATAATCTGCTCAGTAAATGATGCTTGCTGTAGTTCACAGGACGACAAGTCTTAAACAGAAGATACAGAATACAAAGAGTAATTCAGGAAGAAACTAGTGAAGCTAGGCACAGCGGCTCACAACTTTAAGCCCAGCAGTTAGAAGGCAAAGGCAGGCAGATCTCTCTGAGTTCAAGACCAGCTTGGTCCACACAATGAGTTCCAGGACAGACAGGACTATATTGTGAGACCTTGTCTTAAAAAAAAAAAAAAAAAAAAAGATAATGAAGTTAGTGGATGGTGGTTTCAAACCTACTCAGTGGTAATAAATTAAAAAAAAAAAAAAATACTAACTGCCGGGCGTTGGTGGCACATGCCTTTAATCCCAGCACTCAGGAGGCAGAGCCAGGCGGATCTCTGTGAGTTTGAGGCCAGCCTGGGCTACCAAGTGAGTTCCAGGAAAGGCTCAAAGCTACACAGAGAAACCCTGTCTCAAAAAATAATAATAATAATAATAATAATAACTTACTTAGTTTCAAAACAACATAGAGCTAATGCAAGTGGCTGGACTGGACAGAGTACTCTAGGCTGCAGTTAGGGACAAACGAACAAACAAACGAACGAATCCCATAAAGAATGAACCTGTGGAGCGGGGCAGGAACAACAGCAGTAGGAGGAAGCACTGGGAGGGAGAGGACAGTATGGACCTGCCAATCCCCTAACCTCCCCCCAATCTCACAGGAATAAAAATAAAATTAATCCCCTTCTCTCATCCAAGCATTTTCTCTCTGGCCTCCAGCTGATGGGTCTATAATCCTACTCAATCCCTATCACTCTCATCTCTGCTCCCGTCTACTCGCAGAAAAACAGCCCTCCCAGGGAATGAATCCTCCCTGGTACAGGAGGAGGGGAGGAGGGAATCAGGCTGGTCAGAAATCCTATTACTAAGGAAAGACAGAATCTCAACAAAGGGCGAGTTGGTATGGTAAGATTTATTATGCTCCAAGGCACAGAGCAGGGATAGGCAAACACTCACTTACTGACTAACCTCAACTTTAAAGCAGAAGTACAGCCCTTATTTCTGACAGGATTACAGCACATTACTCTAAGGAACTCTGCTCCCACAGAGATCCGGAACTTCTGGTGGGGAAGGACATGGGCAGGCCTTTAGGTAGCAGCAAGACCAAGACAGGAAGAGTGAAAGGTTAAGCCTAGGCTGTAGAGCAGCTGATTCATTACTGGCCCCTAATGGTTCCGGTCTTAAACGGTCCCATATATCCAAGTCATTTAGTTTTGTTTGTAGGGGGGAGCCAAGTCTTGACCTTGATTCTATACATCACTGGTTACTCAGTTTGCATTATGAGGCTTTACTTTGTTTCTTTTTCATGAAATAATTTGTTTTCCCTCCTTGACCAATTACTCTTTAAGGTTAAGGACTTTGTACAATAATTCTGCCAAACCTCTTATGCAGCGGGATACAAGCTAAATACGGTGCTAAAAGTTGTGATTATGCTGGCCAGGATGTACTGTAAACACACATACATACACATACACACACAAACACACACCACACCACACCATACCACACATCTCTTTTGATGTTAGCATGCATGTTTTTATGTTATTGATGCTTTATATATGAAGCACTCACCAAAGGCAGAGAAAATCTAGGATCCACACCTTCTTCCAAATAAATTCTATTTGAAGAGACTATATTAGATTTGAAGAGGGGCCTCCATTGAAAAACTACTGCTGGGAATAGCACCCCAGGGCTCATCTCCTATCTCCCAGAAGCCAGTCAGCAGGGTCTTCCTGCTGTTGCTATCACAAGAATTGCACATCACACCATCTAGCCCTCTGTTCTTTCTACCCAACTATGAACTTCCTAAGTGCCAGAAACAAATGTTGCTCGATACTACATCCCAGCATCAACTGTGGGGCCTGGCACACAATAGGCACTTAGTAAATGTTTACTGAATATAAACAGGAACACACAAGAGGTTTCTGGGCCAGAAATTGTCCAGCAGATTCAAAGTTCAGCTAGTAAACAACCAGAAAACGCTGATGGGAGCCCCTGAGGAGGAGCAGTCAGGAGATAAGGTAAGCCAGGTCATGTGACTACAGCCTTAGACCCTTAGGTTTAGGGAGGACATTGCTCCCAGGGAGCTAATTATGGACAGCTCACATGTACTAGAGTAGATAACCATCATTGATTGTCACAGATTATCTCTTTTCACCTGTCCAGTGCCCCTGGGGGAAAGACTGATGATCACCTTGACAGGTGTGACTCTGTGTCTCAATCCTTGGGGACTCCAGGCAGTAAGACAAAAAGCATTTCACAAAGCCACACATTCTCAGGGTTCATGGAGGTCTTCAATCTCACACTTCTTCCCTCCCTTAAGAGATGCTCAAATTCCTACAGCACTCAACACCTCAACAATCTTCCTGCTTGCCTCTCATGCTAGAGGACTCAGTACCTATTCAGCTGGCCTGCCCAATTCTTAAGCAACCAATTACATTTTCTTTTTCTGAGACAGGGCTTCTCTGTATAACAGTCCTGGCTGCCCTGGAACTCTCTTTGTAGAAATCAGGCTGGCCTCGAACTCACAGAGATCCTCCTTCTGATTTCTACCCATCAATCCCACATCTTCCCCTCTTATCTACTCACAGCCAAGCTAGTCTCAAGCACATGACACAGCCCCCACTATCTGAAGGCAGCCATCACCCTCTCCCCCCTGGGGTTTAGAAAGACATTGCACAGGCTGCTCAATGGGAAATGTATTGCATTCAGGTTAGCAAATGTTTTTTGTAGATAACAGGAATCAGAGAGAGACTAGGCCCTATCTTGTTGCCAAAAAGGAGGTTCCTGGGATAAGGGACGGGAAGAAAGGGATGATACACCACAGAATGGTTGATCATGCACAGAAACCTTAACATTCTTCATGGAAACCATTAATACAGGCAGAAGCATCTTCTGAGACCAACCGATTTTTGTTTTACAAAGGAAACATCAAGAAGCTCAGAGGTGAGAGTACCTCCTTTAATGCTTTGATAATGCCCATGCTGTCAGAGCGCCTTCTAAATACTTGTGTTTATGCCCATAGATCAGTGCTGCTCCCAACCTTGGTCAGGCAAGCACCTTGGTGCAGTGGGCAGCAGTCAGTGCAGAGACTCCTAACTGGTCCGTGCTGGGAGTGAGTGACCGCTGGGCACTCAGCCCTAGCTGGGACATTCATATCGCCACCAACCAGACTCATGGGGTATAGTGGAAGAGGAAGCAGAAAAGATGTAAGAGCCAGGCTGGGAAGAACTGCTATAAGATGCTGTCTTCTGGATATGACATGACTGTAGCACTCAGAAACCCATAGACAGAAGTTGTGATGGCCTGCACAAAATCTAGTCAGTCAACATTCCATCACAGACGGGGGTGGGTTCGTGAGGCTCCACCCCCAGGTGAGGAGCTATTGGCAGTTGAAGGTTTGTAGGAAAGGAGGAATCTTTATTTTTTTTCCTTCTGACCTGGTAGGCTGCCCAGGCTCTGGTAGATGGCCCCATACTCATTTGCATGCAGGCAGCCCTTTACTGGACTCAGTCGGCTATATAAAAATTTTTAAAGAGCTAAAGAAAAGAAGACATGAAGGTACAAAAGGGAGGGTATTGGAGGTTATCCCAGAATACTGGAGGGAGGATTTGGGTCCAATATGATCCAGATATGTCGTATACGTGTATGAAATTGCCGATGAGTAAAGAAACATAATCAAGAAGCAGCCGCACAAGGTGAAGCTGCCAGAGGAGCCCAGCTGTTAAGTGTCAGGGCCTCAATTAGAGAAGTCTTTGAACCTCAACTCAGTCCTCTTTGCATCTCAGGGCTCCAAAACAGGGCAGCAGCCTCCCTGTGGTTTCAGAACACTACCATAATAACAGCACCACAGAGCATGACTTCCACTACATTCCAAAGAGTGAAGGGGAGAAACGTATCATTAGTCATTAGCCCTGTTTTACAGAGGTTGACCCTGAAGGACTGAAAGGCACAGGGATTTGCTCCCGGTTCCCTGGAAAATGCCCTATTCTTGGAACTAAAAGCTCACTTAAGACTACTCGGTTGAAAAGAGCCAGGGAGTGTCTTAGTCCAGAAGCAGATTCCCTAACTAAAGGAAGGGAGCTGCCTCTGACTGCTGTTCAGCTTTGACAGGGGGCATCCCCCCTAACCCCAGAGTGAGCTCCAGCTTCCCCACCTCTAAAACAGAGACAAGTAAATTATGCACTTTAGTTAACAGGATGCCCTGAGGCTCAAATGTAAAAGAGCAAATTGGGGGCAGAGGCTCACTCCCACTAAGTAAGCAACTGCCCCTTCCTTCTCTTGCTTCCCCTAAGCCTACACTGCAGCCCAGTACCCAGAGCATGTGAACGGCGTCAGGAAGATCTCACCCTAGTAAGGGAGGAGAAAGTAAAACAATTACAATACCAACCCGCTGGCCACCAACATTTCTATTTTTTTAAAAAAAAAGTTATGGGCATAACACTTACTATGTATTAAGTCCTATGTGCCATACACAGGGCTCTTCTGCAGGCTCGCTTGCTTTTATCTTGCATAACTACTCATTTTACAGATAACAAAACTTAAGCTTGGAGTTTAAAGGGTAGCCAGTAAGCAGCAGGGCCGGCCAGGACAAAGCCCCTGCGCTAATACTTCCCAACTCTAAGGAGCTCATTAATCACCTGGGAGGATTCAGTGAGACCTTCACCAGGTCTTGGCTGAGTCCTAAGCTGATGCACTTCTAGGCTGGCAAGTAGATGGAGTCGCCTGTGAGTACCCAAGGCTGGGCTTTATATTCCATTAAGGGGCAGCCTGTATCACTGGGTGGGTCCCCAAAGTTTCACACTAGCCCTGCCCCGTAGAACGTACTCAATGACTTATTAAATGAATCTCTATCTCAAAGTTTCATACTTCAGCACTTCCCTTTATCAAGTCCCATTTGTATCATTCCGTCTTCATAACAGACCTAAAAGGGAGGGTGATTCTCACTTGACAGACAAGGAAATAGGCTCAAAAGAGTAAGTGACCTAAGCTTTTCATCTTTTGTGCGGCAGACACGACCACAGCTGTCTGGGGGGGTGCAAGGAAAAACAGAGACCACCAGATGGTAGGAGGAGAGCCCATCCCAGCACCTGACAAGCTCACAGCTCTAGAGGTCACCCGGAACTCTCAGCTACTCCGGGGATGGGGAAGCCCTGCCCGGTGCTCCAGGAGGGAAATAAGGAAGAGAAGAGGAAGCCGATTTGGGGCACAGTGCCAGCCGGCAGAAGGCAGCTGGTGAGGTTGAGTCTCCTGACTTCACCATAAGCCCCACTGATTTCAAGTACCGGGGTGGGTCCAGCTCTGGGGAACCCTGTCCAGCTTGCGGTGGGGAACAGGGATAAGAGGGTTACGGGCGTTCAGGGAAATCGCTGCTAGGTGATGAATCACCAAGCACATGACCCTGCAGGGGAGGGTACAGAGCTCCGCGGGATGAGGCGGGGGCTTAAGGACTGAGGCCTAGCTCGCAGAGCACCCCGGCGGCCTGGGTTAGGGGAGCTAAGGGAAGCCCCTCTCCCACACCACTCCTCCCGGCGGCTGAATCCCGCAGCCCCGGCCCGCCAGATCCCCGGGTTCTGCAAACTCACGGCCTTCAGCTGCTCCAGCCGGTCCTTCATCCTGGCCCAAGTGCGGGCGGCGAGCACCGCGTCCCAGGTGAGCGCGTCCCAGGTGAGCTGCCTGGAGCGGCAGCGGGTGCCGGCCGGGGCGAGGGAGCTGCTAGCGCAGGCGGAGGCGGGCGGCGGCCGCTCACGAGGAGGAGCGTCCGAGGCCACCGAGGTCCGCCGCGCCGCCCCCTCCGGCCCCCGCCGGCGCCGCGCTCCAAATCCGGCTCCCGGACCAGCGGCGGCTCAGCGCCCGCCCGCCCCTCGGCCCGCCCCGTACCTGGGCCGCGCCCCGCGCTCCTGCTTAAAGGGCCCGCGCACGCGCTCCAGCGCCACCCGGTGTGGCGTGGCATCTCAAGAAGCAGAAGCCTTCGGGGTCGGTCCCCAGCACCGCAGGGCAGAGAAACAGAGAAGAGATCTGTCTAGCTTCGACCCCATATTTTCCGTACTGCCCTCCGCGGATTCGTCCCGTTAAAGACAAGCTGGTTCCCGCTCCCTTTGATTGGGGACGCGGGAGCGGGTGGGGTGAGGGATTCTGACGATGCTCAAGAGATATTCCGCCTCAAAGAAGGAATCTACGAGGTACAGAACTGCCCGGTTCTTAGAGACCTGTTCCAGAAAACATAACTGGAGATGAGACGCAAGTGGATTCGGCTGCGGCGACGAATTAGGGGGGTTATGCAGCTGGTGACCACGGTGCCTCTCGGAGACGTGTAGGCGATTCCGTCACTTTTTACTAACAATTTGAATAACTGTTTAGGGAAATCCTGTTCCTCTAGAGAATTCCGTTTCCATAGCCATAAATCAGAAACTACTTAGCAGTTTGCTACGAAGCCTGAGCGAGGAAAGAAGCCACTGACTTGTAACTACAGGGCAGGGTTGTAGGATAAAGACGTTTGGTTTGGAAAACTTAAGCCCCACACCTCCCCATGCTCTAAAGAGCCTCGGGATTTGAAGGATTTTTGAAAAAGTGTGGTTCTTCTCGCTGTCCTTCCCTCTTCAACCGTGCCCCTTCTCCCGTCTCCACACATTGGATTTTGGCTAACAAATGGCATTTTAAGCTGGGTGGCGGTCAACAACTGGAGCCAGCGAAGACTTAGGTCTCAAGTTCGGGAAGGATCTTGCGCTTTGCGTTCAGTTTTAAAGGTCCTAGATACTTTCTTAATTCCAACCGGACTTTGCCCTCTGCGATGTGCACTCTGCTGACTTCCTCCGCTGCCATAAAGATAGTCAAGTAAGGCCGGGCTTGGGCTGTATGAGCCAGCCCTGAGGTTCTCAACTCTGACCCCTTTTCCCACCTACTGCCACTGTGCCCCACGCGGACTGCGAAGACCTCCACGCCCCCTGGTGGTCGTAAACCCTAAGGCTGGGGTTGAACTTCTGCCTGGCTTACACTTGCAAAACATTCCACTAGCTCATTCTCTAGCTCCAGCCCTTTTGTTTTCTTCTTACTTTCAGACAGAATCTCCCTCAATTGTCCAGGCAAGCCTTGAATTTGCCATTCTCCTGTTTCAACCTCTAAGAGGGATTACAGTGAAACACTCTTAAAGTGTAGACATCTGAAGCCTGGGCAGAAGTGTAGCGGTGAGGAAGGCACGAGGATTCATTTTGAAGAGAGAACCAAGGATTCCTGCTAAGACATAATTGCTTTCAGACTGCGGTTAAGAGCACTGACTGGAGGACCTGGATTCAATTCCCAACATCCATCCACATGACTCTCAACAGCCTATAACTCCAGTTCTAAGGGATGCAACGCCCTCTTCTGACCTCCACAGGCACTGCATACGTGGTGTACAGATAAATGCAGGCAAAAAGACTCACACACAAGTAATTTTTTTTAAGTCTCAAAAATTATTTTTAAAAACATAATTGATTTTAACAGGGTAAAATTGTAGCTCTCATGAGAATATAAAATGAATAAATTTCAATTTTTTAGCTTATTAATAAAGCAACCAGTAAGGAGTTTGTCAAATCCACAGACAAACAGCAGGAATGCTGGTATATAGGTTACTCAGGTAGGAGAGCCTGTGCAAAACTGGTTTTGGGGAGGTGGGAGAGCCTGCGCTTCTCCTGCAGACAAAGCTCTTTTCCTCTCCATGGATAGAAACACTTTTGTTACTACCAATTGTCTCTAATTTACACAGTTGGACAATAACTGTAAGACAATGAAAAGCACTGAGCTGTTAGCACTGAGCATTAGGTAAGGCCACCATAGGACACATAGCATGGAACAGCTTTTTGTTGATGGTGGCGGTCATTGGTCATTTTAATTTGCTCAATTTTTCTGTATACTCCAAGGTAACAACTTCAATGACTGGATGGTACAAACTCTGTTAAAAAGTTATTATATAAAACAAACGTTTTCTTCCCTATAATGTCCACCATTATTCTTGCCTGTTTCTGTACACTTAAAAAAAAATAAATCAGAGCTTATGAGATATCTCAGTCAGGAAAGAAAGAAAGGAAGGAAGGAAGGAAGGAAGGAAGGAAGGAAGGAAAGGAGGAAGGAAGGAGGGAAGGAGGGAGGGAGGAAGGGAGGGAGGGAGGGAGGGAGAGAGGGAGGGAGGAAGGAAGGAAGGAAGGAAGGAAGAAAAGAAAAAAGAAAAGAAAAGAAAAGAAAAGAAAGAGAAAAGTGCTTGCTACACAAATGTGAGAACTTGGGTTCAATCCTCTGAACCACTTTGTTTAAAATCAAGTACAGTGACATATACTGTCACTGTGTAGTAGAGACAGGCAGATCCTTGAGGTCCACTGGCCAGCCAGACTTACGTACTTAGTGAGCTCCATGTCAGTGAAAGAACCTGTCTCAAAAAACAACATGGACAGCTCCTGAGGAATGACAAGCAAGGTTGTCTTCCAACCTGCATACACCTTTACACTCACACAGTTTTATCATTGCTGTCTTTATTTGTCAAGCATGATTTCCAGTGCCAGTGTGTTTCTTTATACATTACTCTTGCTTTTTTCCCCCTTAAACAGGAACTTATATACCTCAAGATGATCTCAAACATTCTATGTAACCAAACATGACCTTAGATTTCTGATCCTTCTACACTCAACTCCCCAGTGCTAGGATTATAAACACATGCTACTAATACCTGTTTATGCCAGTCTGGGGCTCAAACTCAGGACTTCAGGCAGCATTCTATCAACTGAGCTACATCCCCAGAACAAGAAAGTCAATCTCTCCTTCACATAATAGTTTTGCATTGGTGGGGTCATTGTTATAAACTAACAGAACAATTGTTGGACACATAGCTAAGAGGTCTAAATTTAAATTACTCTATTCATTGGGTATATTAACCACACTTATGGATAGGCCTCATATCCAGCAGTAGACTGCCAGTACAAAACACACTCAATGGTATATGGTATTTTTTGTAGACTTTTTATTTCATATTGCTTTGTTTAGACATTTTTGTCTTACTAGTCTTTTGCTTGTATATTATGGTTTCTGATTTTGTGTTTTTAACGGGTGTGTGTGTGTGTGTGTGTGTGTTTCTTGTGTTTTTTCTTTTTTCCTTTTTTAAAATTCTGGTCTGTTTGTTGTTTGCCTGGTTGTTTTCTAAAAAGAGAAAGAAATGCCATGGAGTTGGGTAGGTGGGGAGGTAGAAAGGATGGGGAGGAGTTAGGGGGAGGGGAAATCGTGATCAAAATATATTGTATAAAAAATTATGATTCCCCCTCACCCCTTTCCCCCTACTGTAGGCAGGAAAGCTGGTCCTGGGGGTCACGAAAGTGGAGAGCTGACCCTGCCCTTCACTGGCTGCAGCACTCAGGACAGTGATCCTTGTACTTTGTCTGGGCAGCACACTAGAGCTGACCATGTTGGGGGGAGGGGCACAGCTGATCTGGTCCCACCCCTCATCTGCCATATGGTGGAGTGGGCAAGGAGAGATGCCCTCCTGCATCCCCCCCCCCTCACTGCCTGTGGCGGGTGGGAGAGCTGGCTCTGAGGTCATGAAAGTGGGAGAGCTGGTCCTGCCCCTCACTGGCTGCAGCAGGCCCTGCACTTTGCCTGGGCAACACAGTAGAGCTGACACTGTTGGCAGGGCGCAGGTGACCCAGCTCTGAGGGTGTAGGTGACCCAGCTCTGAGGGTGTGAGAGCAGGAGCTCTGACCCAACCCTCCCCCCCCCCCCCCCCACCCCCCACCCCCGCATCTCCGCATCTGCATGAGTGGTGGGGGGGGGGGGCATGAGTGAGAGAAAGATGCCCTCCCTGCTCACCCATCCCCACCCTCCCCTTGCCATTGAGGGCAGGCTAGAGAGCTGGCCCTGCACTTCACCAACTGCAACACTCAGGAGAACATGCTTTGCACCTCACCTGGGCTAAACAGTAGAGCTGCTCCTGGCGATATAGGTGCAGGTGAGCTGGTCCAAAGGCATGAGAGCAGGAAAACTGGCCCTGCTCTTTGCTGCAGTGGGTGAGCTAGCCAGGGCAGTGCTGGAGAGCCCACCCTGGTGGTGCCAGTGAGGGAAAGCTGGCAGGCTGACCAGCCCTGCTAACACCCAGGTACAGAACCAGCTCTATGAGTTAGCCCACCCCAACATCCACCTCATCTGTGAACTGCTGGAGCATGTGAGGGGCCATACCTGCATATCCAAAACTGCAGGATCCCCATGACACAGCACAACAAGATATCCAAGAGGAGTCACAGTGAGGTCCCAGTATCAAGGGTATAGCAGAAGCCAGAGACCTCCAACCAGCGTAACGAACACTTGAAATAAAGTGACTGACTCACTGTGTCACACTACACCTTTCATGCCAAATCTTTATTTTATTTATTTGGGGGGGCGGGGGTGTTTGGTTGGTTGGTTTGGTAATTGGCTTTGGGTTTTGGGTTTTCTTTTAAATTTTATTTTATTTTGGGGGGAAGTTCAAAGGGCAGAGGGTGGATGTGAAGGGTCAAGGGGATGAATGGAATCATGATGCATGATGTGAAATCCACAAAGAATCAATTAAAAGTTTTTAAAAAGTGACTCTACCACAAAATGTGTGTCACCTGTAATTACAATTTAGCTTTTTTCTATCCATCAAATATGACCAAAACTAGTGATTCTCAAACTTTACAAAGTCAAAATATCATATTTGTTATTGTTATTAGTGGTTCTCTTCTTTCAAAAGATCCCTACACAGTATATTTGCTAGAGGACCAGCAAGGTGACTCATCAGGTTAGGGCACTTTCTACCAAGCCTGATGACCTAAATTTAGTCTCCAGGGTCCCTATGGTGGAAGGGGAAAAGTGACTCCCAAAGTTATCCTCTGACTTCCACACTCGAGCAGTAGCATGAATACAATACACACACACACACACACACACACACACACACACACACACTTAATTTTTAGTATACTGTGGTGGTATTGTGTTCCCCAAAATATTGTACACCCTAATAAACTTATCTAGGGTCAGAGACAGAACAGCCACAATATTAAACAGAGAGGATAGGCAGTGGTAGCACACGCCTTTAATCCTAGCATTCCAGAGGCAGAAATGCAGCTGTTCAAGAATACAGCCAAGCATTGTGACTCGAGCCTTTAATCCCAGGGAGTGATGGTATAAAGCAAAAAGGCATATAAGGCATGAAAACCAGGAACTAGAAGCATTTGGCTGGTTAAGCTTTTAGGCTTCTAGCACCACAGTTCAGCTGAGCGCCTCCAGTCTGAGGAAACAGGATCAGCTGAGGAACTGGCGAGCTGAGGAAGCTGTGGCTTGTTCTGTCTCTCTGATCTTCCAGCATTCACCCCAATACCTGGCTCTGAGTTTGATTTTATTAATAAGACTCTTTAAGATTCCTGCGACAATATACATATTTGCTAGATAATTTAAAAAATTGGTTGGTGTCAGGATTTTGATTGTCTTGTGCTTATTGAGCTGAGGACAACAGTTTCTTGCTGGTCTTGTCTAGAGGTGTCCTTCTGTCCCCTTCCCTGCTGTCCTTGTTTTATAAGAAAGCTCACAGCATGGCAGCTGACATCTATCACAAGAAAAAGGAAAGGGTGGCTGTGGTGGTATTGAAAATTGTGTGTTCCCCGAAATAAATTTATCTGGGGTCAGAGAACAGGATGGCCACAATATTGAACATGAGGATAGGCAGTGGTAGCACACGCCTTTAATCCCAGCACTTTGGAAGCAGAGCCAGGCGGATCTCTGTGAGTTCAAGGCCACATTGGAAACAGCCAGGCATGGTGACACCAGCCTTTAATCCCAGAAATCCAGCCTTTAATCCCAGAAATCCAGCCTTTAATCCCAGGGAGTGACAGCAGAAAGTAGAAAGATATATAAGGCATGAAGACCAGAAACTAGAAGCATTTGGCTGCTTAAGCTTTTAGGCTTTGGAGCAGTACAGTTCAGCTGAGATTCATTTGGATGAGGACTCAGAAGTTTCAAGCCTGAGGAACTGGCGAGGTGAGATAGCTGTGGCTTGTTCTGCTTCTCTGATCTTCCAGCATTCACCCCAATACCTGGCCTCGGGTTTGATTTTATTAATAAGACTATTTAAGATTCCTGCTACAGATAGAAGAGGGGGGAGATCAAACCTGAGGTGTTTTTGTAACTGGATCCCCTGACAATTCCATCACCCTTGCCATATTCTGTTATTAGAACTCAGGTAATCTCTTCAACACGTAGCACTAAGTGCATTTTTAAAAAAATGGAATAATCTCAAACTAGTTACTTAGCAGCACACCTGAAAACTCCAGAACATACACCAAAAGGAGTAGGTGGCAAAAAATAATCAAAGTCAGGACTGAAATCAAAACAACAGAAACAAACAAACAAAAAATACAGAGAATAAATGAAACAAAGAGTGGGTTCTTTGAAAAAAATCAATAAAGTTGACAAACCCTTATGTAAATTAAATAAAAGGAAGAAATAAAATGTCCAAATTAGCAAAATTTGAAATGAAAAAGGGAACATAACAGCAGGCACTGAGGAAATGTAGGGGCTCATAAGGACATACTTTAAAAACCTGTACTCCACCAAACTGGAAATTCTAAAAGAAATGGATAATTTCCTCAAAAGGTACCATATGCCAAAGTTAAATCATGATCAGATCGATGATTTAAACAGACCTATAACCCCTAATGAAACACAAGCATTAATTAAAAGTCTCCAAACCAAAAAAACAAGCCCAGGGCCAAATGGTTAGAGTGCAGAATTCTAACAGACTTTCAAAGAAGAGTTAATGCCAATATCCCTCAAATTATTCTAAAAACAGAAACAGAAGAAACATTGCCCAATTTGTTTTATGAGGCCACAGTTACCCATAAATATATAACAAAGAGAATTATAGACCAATTTCTCTCATGAGCATAGATGCAAAATTTCTCAATAAAAAACTTGCAAACTGAATCCAAGAACACATCCAAAAATAATCCAGTAGAATTAAATAGGCTTGATCCCTGAGATGTAGGGGTGATTCACTATACAAAAATCAATAAATACAATCCACCATATAAAAAAACTAATGTCAAAAACCACATGATCATCTCATTAGATGCAGAAAAGGTCTTTGACAAAATCCAACACCCCTTCATGATAAAAAGAATTAGAGTGGGGTTGGGGATTTAGCTCAGTGGGAGAGCGCTTGCCTAGCAAGTGCAAGGCCCTGGGTTCCATCCTCAGCTCTGAAAAAAAAAAAAAAGAATTAGAGTGATTAAGGATACAAGGGACATGAGTAATCATAATCAAGGCAATATACAGCAAACCCATAGCCAACATCAAATTAAATGGAAAGAAACTCAAATCAATCCCACTAAAATCAGGAACAAGACAATGTTGTCCACGCTCTCCATACCTATTCAACATAGTACTTGAAGTCTTAGTTAGAGCAATAAGACAACTGAAGGAGATCAAGGGTACATAAATTAGAAAGGAAGAAGTCAAAAATATCTTTATTTGCAAATGATATGATAGTATACTTAAGTGACACTAAAAATTCTACAGGGACACTCCTACAGCTAATAAACACGTTCAGCAAAGTAGCTGGATACAAAATTAACTCACAAAGATCTGTATCCCTCCTATATATAAATGACAAATGGACTTAGGAAGCAATCAGGGAAACAACACCTTACACAAAATAATATAAAATATCTTGGAGTAACTCTAACCAAGCAAGTGAAAGACTTGAATAATAAAATTTAAGACAGTGGTTCTCAACATTCCTAATGCTGCGACTCTTTAATACAGTTCCTCATGTTGCTGTGACCTCCCAACCATAAAATTATTTTCGTTGATACTTCACAACTATAATTTTGCTACTGTTATGGATCAGAATATAAATATATGCATTTTCCAACCATTCTAGATTACCCTTTGAAAGGGTTGTTTCATTCCCAAAGGGTCATAACACACAGGTTGAGAACCACTACTGTAAGACAACGAAGAAAGTATCAGAAGATAGAAAGGTCTCCTGTGTTCATGGATCAGTAGGGTAAATACAGTAAAAATGTTCATCCTACCAGAAGCCATCTACAGATTCAATGCAATCCCTATCAAAATACCAACACAATTCTTCACAGATCTTGAAAGGACAATTTTCAGCTTTATTAAGGAAACACAAAATATCCATGATTACAAGAACAATCCTGAATAATAAAAGAATTGCTGGAGATATCACCATACCAGACCTCAAAATCTAAAGGCAGAGACAGGGCTTTCATGAGTCTGAACCAGATGGGCAGTGGATGAGGTCCAACTATCTTTACTTACAGATGCTATGATAGTGTACATATGAACTGAGTGTTGGTCCCTTATTTCCTTCTTAGTTTTGCAGTACTTGTCTTGTAGTTTTCCAGATCAGCAAAAACCTGAGGAGGAGATTTCCAACTCTTGTGTCCTTCCAGTTCTCTATTTCAAAACAAATTGCAAATGAAAGTTTAAATTTCTCCAAAGGAGTCTCTCTGGGAATACAAACTACTCTTGAGGGTCAGCTGCATGCCTAGAAGTAGATGGCCACAGAAAATGAACTGAATAGCATCTTGTTGTCTTACAATGTCATGCCAAGGCTTCCTCCCTTTCTCTCATCTCTCTCTCTCTCAATCTCTCTCTCTCTCTCTCTCTCTCTCTCTCTCTCTCTCTCTCTCTCTCTCTCACACACACACACACACACACACACACACACACACACACACATCTCTCCTTTCTCTATATATCTATCTATTGATCTCCTATCTATTTTTCTTAATTTTTATTTTTATTTTATTTTATTATATCTTTTTTCTTTTTACCCTACAGGCTCTTTACATATAGATTATGGCTCCCAATTTAGTGTATTTATGGTATTCCTGAGTGTGCAAATAAGGTTTTGAGGCTTCAAAAGCCCAGAGCCAGGCCCAGTATTTGTCTCTCACCCGCTACCTATGGGTCAAAATGTAAAGCTCTCAGTTACTGCACCAATGCCATGCCTGTCTGCTTCCTGCCATGATAATGGACTAATCCTCTGAAACTGTAAGCAAGACCCCAATTAAGTGCTTTCTTTTAAAGGAGTTACCTTGGTCATGGTGTCTCTTCACAGTAATGGAATAGTAGCTAAGACACTTGCAAATGTGCACCTGCACACATGAAAACACCCACTTACACACACACACACACACACACACACACACACACACACACACACGTATATATACATACAAAAAAGGAGGTTACAACCTTCATATATATCATAACTAACACATTGACATTTGCAAGCTGTGAGCAATTCTGTGGTAAGCAGGTTTGACTTTGGTCAATATGGTACTGTTCACAATTGTCTGACCATACAATATTTGTTCCACCTAAACAACCTAATGTCTGGAAGCCTAATGTCCCACAGACAGCATGTACCTAGTAGCATATTACAGTAGGATATGGAGCCAAAAGTGGCAGGGACTGAACCAAAGATACATTTTACTTATTTAATTTTTCTTGAAATAGGGTGTCATGTAACCCAGACCAACCATAGCCTGCTGTGTAGCTAAGGTGTGTAGTATTTTGACCACATTCTGACTCTGCTTTGGGTCAGAGGGCAGAGCTAGCCACTAGCTGACCAAAATTAACCATAGAGTGTAGTTGGAGAGCTTCTCTCCAGCCCCTGCCAAGCCCTATTAGTCCAACAACCCATTTATAAAATAAACACACAGACATTCATATTATTTAAACTGCTTGGCCATTAGCTCAGGCCTACCATTATCTAGCTCTTACTCTTATATTTAGCCCATTTCTATTAATCTATACTTTGCCACGTGGCTTGTGGCTTACCGGTGTCTTTACATGTTGCTTCTCATGGCAGCAGCTGGCAGTGTCCCCTCCAGCCTTCCTGTTCCCAGCCTTCTCCTCTTCCTTGTCCCGCCTACCCTATCCTTCCTACCTGGCTACTGGCCAATCAGCACTTTATTTATACAGAGTGATATCCACAGCACTTCCCCTTTTCTTGTTTGTTAAAAAAGGAGGGTTAACTTTTACATAGTAAAATTACAGATAATAAAACAATTATCAAGCAAGAATTATAGTTACAATATTAAAGAAGATATCCTATCTATCTTATATTTGTGAGTCTGAAGTTTTATATCTAACTTATCTTATATCATAACTGAGGAAATTATAACTATCTAGTCTTCAACCACATCAAAGACCTCAGAAGGATATAATATTACCTGAGAACCGGGAGAAGGATTCAAGCAACTTTCGGGAGTCTTGCAGGGTAGACAGAGACAGCTGGCAGCCTGGACAGTCACTTAATGTTCCTTTGTAAAGTTGGGGTATTTGTCTTTAGCCCACAGGGCTAGAGTCTCTTGGTCACTTTTTTCAGTGTTCTGTAGAATGTCTGGCAGTTTCCTCTGTTAAGCAGGAACCTGAAGGACCATTTTGTCAAGCAAAGTTCAGTGGTCACCTTTCTATGGGTCCTGTATGTCCAGTTGATCAAGCAGTCCAGGCAAGAACAGTTTCTTGCCCAAATGGCTACTTTTGCCAAGGTGAAGATAAACTCCATATGAAGTGTCTTCAGTGCCCATCCTCCTCTCTGAAGTAAAACGGTGCTGTCAGGAGCAGACATGTCTCACTGTCCAGAAAGTCTAAATTTTAAAAATATTTTAAATGCCATATTCTGTAGGTCTTTGAAGTATTTGAATATTACCTGTCTATCTTAAATATCTCTGTGTATACCTAGAAGACTTAACTAACATGGCTATGAGTATGATTATCATAGATAATCAGTTATTAATCTAGTTTTAATTATCCATTACAATTTTAAATGAGCTGCACAAACATAATACCATAAACAAGAGTAGAAATATACACACAGTATAACAAACTTAACTTTAAGTTTGTATCAATAGACTAAAATCTATACCAATGTAAAACATTTTTAAATGAGTTGTTGCTCTTTAGAAGTAAGTTCATTAATCTACCCTTTCATCCTATCATATCTATATCATATCCCCTTTTTATCTTTAGAAAGAGATTGCATTTATAATCAACCCAATTTAAAGAAAAATATTGGTTTTTCTCTGTCCCACACCAGAGGGCTCTTCTGATTTGGGACATAAGAATCTCTTAACCTTTTTTTTTTTTTTTTTTTTTTTTTACAGTATGCCTGGGTTTAGAGAAGGAGTGAGCCAATTCCATCTCCAAAGCCAGCTTGATAATTTTGGGAAATTGGACATAGTTTCTCTTACTACTTCCTGCTGGAGGGGGTCGCTGTATCTTATGGGGACACAAAGAAAATTTTAGGATTATGGAGTAGTCCGTGAGGGTAAACTTCTGAGCCAGTTCCCTTGAAACCTTATTCTGGATGTCAGATCATCTGGGCCATTGTGTCATCAGAGACCTTTCAGGTGGTCTTGGCTGATCAAACCTGATGTATCTTAATCTGGAACAATCCCATAGCCTCTGGCTTTCTGTGGAAACAAAAGCAGAGACTCTTTTCCAAAGCAACATATCCTTATATCCAAATATTGAAGTCAAGGTACCTTTAAAATTTACATATTTATTTAACTCAACAGCTTTTACGATCAAATCTTTTTTCTGCAGTTAAAAGTCCCAAAGACAAGACAAACCAGATTCTCTGTGTAATATCCATCTTTGTAAGATTGAAACGCCTCTGTGGCTGCTGGCTCTGCCCACCTCAGCTTTCCAACATGGTGGTGGTACAGTTTACCGCCAGCTCTGGGTCTGGAGCCATGTGTACCATCAACGATCAGAAACAGTTCTATCAAAGCAGCCCATAGGCCAGAAACTTTTTTTTTTAACTAGCAAAGCCTAAATCCATGTAGTAGAGTAAAGTGTCGCTTGTAGATTCCTCATTCCTGCCACACTGCAGGTCAGACGCACACACCAAGAACCCGCCATAGTAGCTCAAACCGGCAGGCTGCCACTAACTTGAGAGAGACAACTAGGAAGCTGTTTTTAGCTCTGTTTTAGAATCTTTTTTCTCAGGTTTTAGGTGGAAATTCTTGCCAACACGTTGGGCACCATTTGTAGTTGGAGAGCTTCTCTCCAGCCCCCACCAAGCCCTATTAGTCCAACAACCCATTTATAAAATAAACACACAGACATTCATATTATTTAAACTGCTTGGCCATTAGCTCAGGCCTACCATTATCTAGCTCTTACTCTTATATTTAGCCCACTTCTATTAATCTATACTTTGCCACGTGGCTTGTGGCTTACCGGTGTCTTTACATGTTGCTTTTCATGGCAGCGGCTGGCAGTGTCTCTCCACTCTATCCTTCCTGTTCCCAGCCTCCTCTTCCTTGTCCCGCCTACCCGATCCTTCCTGCCTGGCTACTGGCCAATCAGCACTTTATTTATACAGAGTGATATCCACAGCAATAGAGGCTTTGGAGGACTGAGGACAGATAGGAGACAAGAAGTAGTAAGGCTGGGCTGAGAGAGGACCTCAGGCCTTTTGGATGGAGGAAGCGAAGAGATAGGAGGTCACTGGTGGCTTCTCTGCTGCTACTCTGATCATTCATGTGCTTACCCCAATATCTGATTCCTAATTTTTATTGATAAAGAAAAATTAGATAAGCACATCACTAAAGATGACCTTTAACTCTTGGTCTGTTGCCTCTGCCTCCCCAGTGCTGGAATTATGGGCACACACCCCTGTGACCACCTTCCTTTCTGTTCTCATCTTCCAAACAGAGTACAAATTTTCAGTTCTATGAGATGTGAGTCCTAGTCATGATTTTATTTTTCTGCCCTGTAAAACTCTTTCAAAGAACTGGAGTTTTGCAACACATGTCTTGTAGTTTTCTAGATAAGGAAGCAAAAGCCTGAGGAGGAGATTTCCAATTCTTATTTCCTTCCAGTTCTCTGCTGAAGAAATGTGCTTTCTACAACAAACCCACGATTATACACATCCCCATTCCCTCTACTATCCCTACTCTAGGGCTACATAGTAAAACATATGAGCAACATTAAATGGACTCATTGGACAGTATGTCTGTGTGTGTGTGTGTGTGTGTGTGTGTGTGTGTGTGTGTGTGTGTGTTAGTGGTTCTCAGCCTTCCTAATGTTGTGAAACTTAAATACAGTGCCTCCTGTTGTGATGATCCCCAACCATAAAATTATTTTTGTTGCTCCTTCTTAACTGTAATTTTGCTACTGTTATGAACCATAATGTAAATCTGTGTTTTCCAATGGTCTTAGACAAGCCTTGTGAAAGGGTTGTTCAATCCCCAATGGGTAACAACCCATAGACTGAGAAACACTGACTTATATGTATATATGTAACAGCATTTAAAGAATAATTCATCAATTTGAGAGAGAGTTGGGCAGGATATGGGAGAAGTTGGAGTGGATAGAGAATGTATGGAAATGATGTAAGTACAGTACTCAAAAAAAAGGCAGTATTTATGCAATGGGAAAAGAGAGGTCAGAGCAGAATGTTCCAGGCCTAATGCTTGTCTTGCTGCTGGTTTTGACCTTTCCCATGTTCAGTGTTGAGGACTGCTGTCAACCTAAGACCTGTATCTGGAGAAACATCCAAGGTGAGAAGATGCTATATATGACGGCTGGGAAAGGACAACTATGTTCACTGCTGTGTTTCAGTTTAAGAGTGACAGGTTGTTTCACTCATGTCTGCCAGTCTTCATAGCCCTCAACACGTAGATTCTGCACAAATTCTGCATCCCTGTGTTGGAGAATAATTAACCTGAAGGTGAGAAAAGAAACATGAATAGTAATGTGACTGGGAAATCTAACTGTATCAAACCTGTAGCCTGCAAACCCCACCTCCTCATCTCATCAACTGTCCACTCAGCATCTCTGCTCCCCAGTGTTGGAGAGGATCATTCAGAGTGCTCATTGTTTTTCAAGCAGGAAGAATCTCATGACCACCTTCCTCAAGGCATCCTTGAGTTCTCTGTTCCTCATGCTGTAGATCAAGGGGTTCAGCACAGGGGTGACGAATGTATAAACCACAGATACCACTTGGCCCCGATCAGGAGAGTAACTGGAGCTGGGACATAAGTAGATAAGACTTGTGCATCCATACTGCAGGAGGACCACAGTCAGGTGAGAGGAGCAGGTTGAGAAGGCTTTGTGCCTCCCCTCAGCTGAGCGGATCTTCAGGATGGCATCTACAATGAAGACATAGGACAGAGTGATGAGGAGGAAAGGGATGGTGAGGACAATGACACTGACCACAAACAGAGTGGCCTCGTGGACACGGGTGTCTGCACACGCCAGCCTCATGACAGGGAGGACATCACAGTAGAACAGGCTGATTTCCTTACTGCTGCAGAAAGGCAGCTGAAAGATGAGCACAGTCAACTGCATGGCCAAGATGAAACCCAGCAACAGGGACCCCAGGGCCAGCTGGACACACAAGTGCCAGCTCATGATGAGGCTGTAGCGCAGAGGGTGACAGATGGCCACAAACCGGTCATAGGCCATGATGGCCAGCAGAATGCAGTCAGCACTGCCCAGGAAGATGAAGAAGAACATCTGGGTACCACAGCCTGCCAGGGAGACCACAGTTCTCTCTGTGGACAGGACGCTGGCCAGAGTCAGGGGAGCTATGGTAGAAGAATAGAAGATCTCCAGGCTGGCCAGGTTTGCCAGGAAGAAGTACATAGGGGTGTGAAGACACCGATTGATCCAGATGGTGAGGACGATGGATGTGTTTCCTCCAATGCTGACTAGGTACATCATGAGAAAGACCACAAAGATCAGCATCTGCAGCTCGGGGAGTTTGGAGAAGGGGCGGAAGTGGAAGAGGACCATCCCAGTCTGGTTTCCTTCTTCCATGTACTTAGTGCAATGGGTCTGCTACTGGCACAGGTGACACCCCTGAAGATAAACAGATGTTAGGACCTAATGCTCCTGCTGGATGATATGCTAGAATCCCACCCTCACCCACCCTTGTCACCTCAAATTCAACTTTTTTTACACTGAGCCTACATTCAGTAGCTCTCTTCCATGACGTTTCTAATCAAAGAATAACAGTTGACTACTGAAAGCTTTTGTTGGAATAGAACATTAAGTACATTCTCATTTTATAACTGTACCTCTGTCTATCCTGTCCTTCTCCCAAAAGTCTGATTATACAATAACTCTCTACTGTCCTCTGTAGTCCTAGTGACCTCTGCTTTTCATTGTCTCTGTGAATTTGCCTATTCTAGGTACCTCAATGTACATGAAATTATTCAATTTATTAAACATAATCTTTCAAGGGCTATCCATGTCAAAATACATTTTTTAAAAAAGTTTGAACTGAGGTACCTTTTATGGGCAGTTAATGCTGCTCCATGAAGCCATAGACATTTAAATGAAAATCATAGCACCAAGTGAGGTATAACTCTCTATGAGTTGTTGGTTAGAGAGGCTCCAGAGACTCTCAAAACAGTACAGGTTCCTGGCAGCCTACCAGAAAGAGACAGAGGAAGACCCTGTTGCTGAAGACACACCACATCCTTTGGTTGCAAGACACAGAGAAATCAAGCTGGAACTTCACTGGAAGCTTCCTCCCTACAGGCTAGAGTTCATAGTTCCAGAAAGTCAAAAGCCTGTGGTTGGAATGGTCAAAGACTCTTTAGGTGGGAGGTGGGGCTAGGGGTGTAATTTACTACTGATGTTTCCCTAAATGGGCATATAGTAAAAGTGCATTATAAATATTTATATTTCTATCCACAGATAAGTTCTGTTCTCAACCTTGCTCAAAATAAAATTCTTTTGCAGAGGGCAACAGCTAATGCAGAGACTCATAACTAGTCAAAATGCTGAGAACAAATGACTGTTGAGTGCTTAACCCTAAACCAAACATCTCTGTGACCACTTTAGAGGCCCAAGGAACATTACAGAAAAGGGAGCGTAAAGATCATAAGAGCCAGAGGATAGGAAGGAGCGCTATGAAATGTTGTCTTCTGGATGTAACATGGCTACTGCACCACCAACTTACAGCTGCTGTGGCTACCTGCACAAGATAAAGCGATTTAACATCCCATCATGAATGAGAAGAGCTTGTGAAGTGCACTCCTCCATTAAAAGCTATAGGCAGGTTGCCAGGGAAGCTGGAGTCATTTTCTTCAGTTATATAGCCACCAGCAATTTGCCTATGCTCCAGTAAATAGTCCCTACCCGTGTTCATAAAAATAACCCTAATTAAACTCATTGCAGAGAGAGAGGGGATGAAGCAGGAGAAAAGTTAGAAAGGAGAGCATCTTAAGTGAAAGGGACATAAGAGATGATAATAGGGAATATGATCACAACACATTGTATACAAGCATGAACTTGTCCCAGACTTTTAAATTACATCACTTTCATGACTGAATAACATTCTACTGTATGTATATGTTACATGGTTGTTTTTAGCCATTCATGAGTTCATCAACAATGCACCATTTCTCCCTTTTTTGGCTTTTGAGAATAATTTTGGAATAAATCAACATACCAATAACCTTTTAAATCAGCACAGAAACCTTAAACCAGAGTACACCACTCTCAAACTACAAATCCTTCTACTTTCATGATGCTTTTGCTGGTAGTCGAAAGTGTCTCCAGAGTTAAATTGTATAGGTGATAGTGTTAGGATGCACAAACCAACCACATGACCACATGTAACATGGTAGCTAATGACCATCTGTAACTCCAGTCCCAGGGGATCCAACACCCTCTTCTGGCCTCTGTAGGCATTGTATACATGTGGTACACAGACATACATGCAGACAAAACATATACATAAAAAAAACCAAAAATAAATAAAACCTGAAAACAAAAATGTTTTCTTCTATCTCTGGTTTGTTTTTGTTGGTTTGTTTTTCCTCTCTCTTCAAGATCTTGTTGATGCCTCCAGTTTTCCCCCAAAAGCCTCCTTTGAGTTTCTCCTTGTCCCATTCAATCAAGATGTCGGACATATCTCTTCTTAGTCTTCTGCCAATTCACACCATCCTAAGATCCTTGACTTTCTGTAATCCTGTTACCTTCTGTGACGTCCAACATCCCTAATACAGGCTATACATGACAAGATCACAACATCCTGTAGCTGGGGACACCAGAGATTGAGTGGTATTATCAACTCCAACAATTCCATCTTCTGAGTCAACTCCTGTTTTGTTCCTCTACAATTAATTTAAAATTCCCTAGTGTTCAAATGTTCCATCCCACCTCCTTCACTAATATCTTAGTTACTTTTTTATTCCTGTGATAAGATACCATGATCAAGGCAACTTACAGGGGAAAAAAAGAGTTTATTGGGGACTAGCTTACAGTTTCAGAGGGTGAATCCATGATCATAATGAAAGGGAGCACGGTAGCAAACAGGCAGGCATGGTACTAGAGCAGTAGCTGAGAGCTTACATATGGTACCAAAGCATGAAGAGAGAGAGAGAGAGAGAGAGAGAGAGAGAGAGAGAGAGAGAGATGAGGCTAATTGAAAATGATGTGGGCTTTAAAACCTCAAGCCCACCCCCAATGATTCACCTCCTCCAATAAAGCCACACTCCCCAATCCTTCCCAAACAGATCCAACAACTAGGATCATGTAGTCAAACATATGAGCCTTTGAGCCTATGGGGCTACTCTCATTCAAGCCACCACAACTGATGACCCAGCCTCCAGTGTCATAAAGAGCTACCTAAAGGACACTATCATTCTCATCAGCTTTAGCTATAACGTTCTCTGCTGGCCTTTGAGGGCATCACACATTATCATATGCCTTGGTATATGGACTCTATCTACTGCCAAACTAATTTCCTCGACCTTTCTGTTTCCTCTGGGAATTTCCTCCATGAGGAATTTGCTCAATCCAATATCTACACCACTGTTCCCCACTCTACAGCAACTTTACCTCCCATGGTATAAAGCAGTTGCCATCAGTGTTACCCTTCAAGATGTCTTGCCAGGTTTGGAAAAACTGTTTATAACCCCACTACTCGGGAAGTAGAGGCAGGAGGAAGAGGAGTTCAAGGTCATTTCGGTTACATAGTAGGATCTGAGGCCAGCCTGAGCTGTATCAGATCATTAGACTGGGTCTCCAAAGTGAAAGAAAAAGAAGATGGGAAGGAGGGACGAAAATGAGGTGGAGCAAACAAAAATCCTCTTTGTCTATTTCCCATAATAGCCATTATCTCTTCTTTATTACAAACAGACAAGCAGCCTGGTTATATTTAATCCCTCTCCTCCTTGAGACCATCTTAATGAAGGTCACCAAGGACCTTCCAATTCCTGAATCAAATAGGTAGTTTTGAGTCCATCTATATTGCATTCAAACCCGTTGGTTACTCCCATTTTCTGGAAATTCCTTGTTTCTGGTCTCAGTGACACCAGTTTTAATTAATATAAGCCTCTGTGTGTTTAGTTGGGTCTGAGCAGTTGCAGACTGGGCAGGACACAGGAAAACTTCCCACTACACAGTTTTCCTACTGATTGCAGCTTTCCCTCACAGTTTTTTTCTACGTTTTGGAATAACCATACCTGTTAAAATATTACTTCATGCCCATGTTGCACTTTTAGCTCTATGCTGTTATCTGATGCTGCAGAGATATATGGAACAGCCATACCTGGGTAGGGCAGTTAGAAAATGAAAGAAAAATCAAACAATAAGAAATCAAACAACCCAATCAGTAAATGGGCTACTGAAGGGAACCATTTAGAAAAGATAAAATGAGCATGTGAAAAAAATGTTCAGGAGGTGGGAGATGGCTCAGCAGTTAACAGCACTTGCCACTCTTGTAGAGGACTTAAGTTTGTTTTCTAGCACCCACACATCTGTAACCCCAGCTCCTGGAATTTGACATTCTCTTCTTGCCATGTGGACACCCACACACATGTGAACATATTATATACTACACACAGACAAACATAAATAAAAATGAATTTGAAATAATTTTAATGTTCAACCACTCTAGTCATCAGAAAAAAGCAAACCAACACTACATGGATTCCATCTCACCCTAGTCACAATGCCAGTCATCAGGAAAACAAATGCTCTCCAGATCTGAAATGAAGGGAACCCTTACACACTGCTGGTGGGAATGTAAATGAATGCAGCCACTGTGGAAATCTGAATGGTGCTTCCTTATGAACCTAAAACTCCCATATGAACTAGCTGCATCACTTCTGAGTACTTATCTAAAGGACTCCAAGCCATAAGGTATCGATAATTGCACATCAATGTTTACTGTAGCACTGTTCACAATAGCAAAGTTATTGAACCAACCTAGGTGCCTAACAACAGCAGACTAGGTAAAGAAAACACAATGCAAGATTTTTGGCCATAAAAAAGGATGAAGTTCTGTTGTCTTGCAGCAAAGTAGGTGCAACAGAAGTCAAACACACTAAAGCAATTAAGCCAGCCTCAGAAAGATAAATGTCCTGCTTTCTCCTGTTGTGGTTACTTGACTCCATAGAGATACATAAAATTACAGGAATATACAGGACAGGAAAGTAGCAGCAAAACTGTTGTGGAAAAAAGACGGCTGTTGAAAGGGAAAACGCAAGGAAGGGGAAGGTGGAACGTGGGGTGACATGTTCAACATACATTATATGCTTGTATGAATACTTAAATTAGCTTTTAGAAGAAAAGGATACAAGATCACACATGGATGAGTAGGTTTTGTCTAGGAGTTTTCCAAGTATTGAAATTCCTCAGCTGTTAGCAGAACTGGGGTACACACTCCCCAACCTCTCTGTGTGTGCAGGGCATTGAGGATAACTAGCAGACTTTCCTTCCACACCTGGCATCTAGTCTCTGTGATTAAACACAAAGAAAATGGTCAGTGACCATAAAGAGAACTGTTAGATCAACAGTTCTCTCTTCCCTTTAGTGATATATTCCTTCTAGGTTCATGTGTTTACAGCCACGCCTCTATGGCTCCAAGCTCCCTAACAGCCTTAATGACTTTGCTTGACACTCAGTGGTGCTTAGAGCCTAAACCAGTGCCTAGCACTCTAAAATCATGCAAGACCAATATATTGAAGACTTCCCAAGTGAGATTTATAGGGTGGGGTCTGGGAAGATGGCTCAGTGCATAAAAGGGCTTGCTCTGCAAACTTGAGAGCTTGTTGGCCAAACAGTGTAGCCAAAACAGCAAGCTTTCAGTTAGGTGAGAGATCCTGTCTCAAGGCAATAAGGCAGGCAGTGGAAGGGGAGAACATGAAATGTGCTGCTCTGGCCTCATCATGTTCGCATAAGGGCACCTACACTGGCATACCAGCAGACTCATGAGCATGTAACATACATGCACACATGCACAAATGCACACATGCACAAATGCACACATGCACAAATGCACACATGCACAAATGCACACATGCACAAATGCACACATACACATGGGGGCTGAGGGCAGGGGCAGGACAGAACGTAAGAGATAATTTTTAGGGCCAATGAAAAAGACAGCTTCTCTTTAGCACTCCAATATTCCCTTTCTGGTTCGAACAATCCTTGCAGGACTCCATTTCTGGTTGGACAAGTCAGCAGTTCTGTAGTAGAGTTTGACTGTGCACTGAATCAACACTACACACTAAAGAAAGGAGGGTTGATGAGAAGATTCCCAGGACCCACTCCTGGGAGACAACTGAAGCCCCAAGCTGTCCCCTGTCTCCACATCTCCACACTCATGACATAGCGCACACACACACACACACACACACACACACACACACACACCCAATGTGATTTTTTTAAATAATTTATTTAACTTCATTTTGTGTGCATTGGTGTGAAGGTGTCAGATTCCCTGGAACTAGAGTTACAGACAGTTGTGAGCTGCCATGTGGGTGCTGGGAATTGAACCCAGGTCCTCTGGAAGAGCAGACAGTGCTCTTAACCACTGAGCCATTTCTCCAGCCCCTGCCAATGTGATTTTAACAACTTAACCCAGGAGTGTTGTGAGATGAGAACTTCTGGACTTGGCATGGCTTCTGACTCACAGCAGCTATGGATGCCTACACAAGATCAATCCAACCAAGCTTCTAGCGCAATCTCTCTGTCTCTGTCTCTGTTTCTCTCTGTCTCTGTCTCTCTCTGTCTCTCTCTCTGTCTCTCTCTCTGTCTCTGTCTCTCTGTCTCTCCCTCTGTCTCTGTCTCTCTGTCTCTCTCTCTCTCTCTCTCTCTCTCTCTCTCTCTCTCACACACACACACACACACACACACACACACACAGAGTTTTGTTGTTGTTTTGCTTGGTTTTTTGGGGTTTTTTTTTTGTTTTTTGTTTTTTGTTTGTTTGTTTGTTTGTTTGTTTGTTTTTGTTTGTTTGTTTGTTTTGAGACAGGGTTTCTCTGTGTAGCCCTGGCTATCTTGGAACTCACTGTAGACCAGACTGGCCACGGACTCAGAGATTCGCCTGACCCTGCCTCCAGAGTGCTGGAATTAAAGGCGTGCGCCACCACTGACCAGCCACAATCTAGCTCTTACTGAAGACATACTAACAGTTGACAGCTGCTGGAGGAGTTTTGGTTTTGGCTTTTTCTGTTTTTGTTTTTTTAATGTGTGACCACTGGTAGATTTCTCATGCTGCAGTGGCTATTCCAACACTCACATATATATGGGCTTCACTAACTGGATTCACTGGGTTATTTTTTTTTTAAAGAAGGCATAAAGTTTAGGGGTCCCTGTTAAAGAGGATTTGGGGGAAGCCATGACCTGTTACATTGTATACATATCTGAAATTCTCAAAAATAAAGAAATACTAATAGTTAAAAGAGTCTCATAAAGTTTAACTCACCATTCCAGACATTTGAAATCCTGGGAAAACTTCCAATTTTTGACTCAATATGTAGCCAAGTTCTCCTCACTGACTTCTGCAATTACAGGGAACTTGTGCCCCAAAGCTACGTCTGCTCACTGAACCTCAGCTCCAGGAAGCTGCACCCCTCATTCAGGCTCCTCTGGTCAGCATGTTTCAAGCAAGTTCAAAAATCAGAAGAGCAAAGAGGAAAAGGATCATAGTGTAGACTAGGACTCACACCCTCAGTGTGTTTCATGTCTGTAAATAAATTCCATTTACTAAGAGGACGAGTTCCAGGATTTCCATTAACACACATCACAACCCCTTGTGTTCTTCTTTCTTTTTGGGTTTTTTGTTTTGTTTTGTTTTGTTTTGTTTTGTTGTTGTTGTTTTGGATTTTTTGGGTTATTTCAAAACAGGGTTTCTCTGTGTAGTTTTGGTACCTGTCCTGGATCTCACTCTGTAGACCAAGCTTGCCTCAAAATCACAGAGTGCTGGGATTAAAGGTGTGTGCCATCACCACCTAGCTCCTTTAATTTTTTATTTTTTGTTGTTGTTGTTCTTAGCTGGAGTTTTTATTGGTTTGTTTAAATTTTTTGTTTGTTTGGGTCTTTTGATTTTCTTTTTTTGAGTCAGGGTCTTACTCTGTAAAATAGCCCAGGCTAGCTGAAATTACCTATGTAACCCAGGCTGGCCTCAATCTCATAGAGAACTTATTGCCTCGGCCTCTCAAGTGGTGGTTATTACAGGCATGAGCCATCACACACAGTTGTTTCTTTTGAGACAAGCATTGACTATATAGCCAATGCTGGTTTTGAACTCATGATTCCCACACCTTGCCTCTCAAGTGCTGGTATTACAGGTGTGCACACATTTCTTTGAGTAGACAAACATACATATGTAATCCAATTTGGCCATAAATACTGCTTTCCTTTTTTTGTGGTAGTTGCTAGGAAACCCAAACTAAGCTTGGTATTCAGCCATTGAACATTCTTTGGCCCAAATTAAATTAAATTAACATTTCTATTTCCATTTTTTTTACTTTTATCTTATGTATTTTATTTTGAGCTTGAGGTTTGATTATGAGGTTTTATTTTTAAGAGCATCCAAAGTATAAGAAATATCAAAATAGAAACTTACACTCTCCTGATGACTTTGGAAAACAATAAAAGTGAAGTACTGTGGGCTTCTGCTGTAGGTAATGGCTCTCTTCTTTTGTGTTGCCAAACTTCCTTTGTGACTGAACAATTCCCTACCACTTAAAGGCTGGATTGGTCAACTCTGGGTGTCTTCTCACATCCCCTTAGTAATGTGTCATCCTCTGATGTGTCTCTTTACCACAGTACCAGTACCAGGACAGTCTCCAAAAACATCACCCACAAGTCTCTCCTTTTCCAGAAGTTCAATTTTCACTGTGTGACTTAGAAGCTGTGTGGACTGCAGTATACTTTGGGGCTGTGCAACTAAGCATTCATTCCTCAAGGGAGAGTAGATTTCTGACTACCAACAGGCAACCTTCAGAGCTGACCACATTTCTAGGGAAATGGATCCCTCCTCTGGTCCTTTGCAGGGAGGATGTTTGCTCTAAAGACTGGTTTGTGATGGTTGTTAACTGTGCCAAGAAAAACTGACTCTTTGTTAGCTGTAGGAGATTAAACTACACTCCAACTTATCTGTGATTCAATACCTAGAAAACCCCTCTCAGGAGATGCCAAGATCAGAAGCATTCATTGGCTCACTCCCAGGGTCTAGAACACACAGCAGCTCTGTCTCCTTCCTTTCTTCTGCCTGGAGGACCTGGCCGCACATCCTCAACCCAAAGCTGTGGTCCTGCTAATGGCTTGGCAACCATGGAGCTGAACCTCTGAGAATCCTCCATCCTCTGAGGACAGCACACATTTCCATATGCCAGCTCTTCCCCACTGCCCCTTCACCGGGGAGGAACATGGGACTTGGGGAATTTGTGGAGTTGGAATTCTGGGTTGTTTCTCTGTTCTCACTCTTCATCTCATTTCTGGAGAATTCCCTGCCCAGTTTGATTTCACCAAGCCCCAGGAGGCTGACTTGGCTTTCAACTGGACCAGCCCCAGTAGGTCTTTGAGCACAAACAGGAATTGTTTAGGGATATGGTCTCATAAACTGACTTAATTGCTACTATTTAGGTATGTTTTAATCATTGGTTCAATTTTTATTCTTTACTCTTAAGGTAGTTGGGGAAGATCACAATCATCTGTGTGAGACACAGAAGGCATAATTTAGTGGCACCTCACCAATTCCAGCCACACAACATACAGATACGTTTCAACCCTTCTCTTCTATTTTTAGGATCCCCAAGTTTTTCTTCTCTTAATGTTCTCTCTCTCTCTCTCTCCCTTTCTCTCTCTCTCACTGTGTGTGAGTTGCTCTGTCTGTCTGTCTATCTGTGTGTCCTATTTCTCTCTCTTTATTCCTGTTCCCTTTTCATTTTGTAATTTCTTGAATTAATGTGCCTTTGATCATATAGAGGCTAAGAAAAGAGCCATCTTTGTGTAGTCTCAGAAAGAAAAATGTGCTCACTCCTTGGCAGGAATACGATCCTATAGTCAGTTGTTTTCTTGTTACGGAAGTTTGTAGAGGGAGAACTTGGTTTTAGGCCATATCTACAAGCCAAGCTCAATACACCAATGAAAGGAATAAACAAAGGGCAAAGCAGAGAAGACATTTATCCTGTGTGGCCCCACCGGGGAGAGAAACAGAGGAGTCCAATGGCACAAAGTCCTTGCTGATATTCGGTTTACATTTAAATTGGGGAAGAGCTGGGACAGGAAAACTATGTGTACAGAAGCAATCTTTTCAAGGCGGGGTCTGGGTGATCATTGTCTCTTTCTGGTTCTACAAGAATGTTGGCTCTAAGAAGTCCTTGTCACTTTTAAGCTGGCAGAGACCAATCTAGTTTCTACAAGATGCTCACTTCTGCTCTGGATGGAAGCCTCTCTTCAAGAATGATGACCCCTGCCCTGGTGGTATGCTGTGCTGTGAGTGAGGTTCCGCTGCTCTGGGAATCCTCTGTGACCCAAGAGAAAAGGTTAAAGACAACAATATCTCTGTGCCTTCAGTAAAAGTAAAAGAGGCAGACAGACACAAACTGAAGGCAGAGATACCTGACTCTCATCCTGCTTCAGTCACCCCTGGGCCCAAAGCTGCTTTTAAGTGCCTTTCTCATTCTCGCCTATCTATGAGGACCAGACTCCAAGGAATTCATAAGAGATAGTGAACAACATATCATTTTCTCCCAGAATGTTCTCTCTACATTCACCCACTATCATAATCTTTTTCCAAATTCAACTGCAGAATTCAGTGGGCACAGCAGGCAAGTATACATACACACATACACACACACACACACACACACACACACACACACACACACACTTTGTGGAATACTATTTTAACTATATGAAGATGTATTACATTTATTGATGCTGCAGAATATTACTTTAACTGTGTAAAGGTGTGTTACTTTTGTTTATGTTGCATTTGTTTAGTTATCTAAAGATGTGTTGCATTTGTTTCACCTTGCCTGCCTAAGGCACCTGATTGGTCTAATAAAGAGCTGGCCAGCCAATAGGTAGGCAGAGAAAGGATAGGCAGGGCTGGTGTACAGAGAAAAATAAGTAGAAGAAATCTAGTCTCAAGAAGAATGAGGGAGAAGAGAATGAGGAGAAAGAGAGGGATGCCTTCAGGGCCAGAAGCCAGGCAGCCATCAGCTAGACAGACGTAGAGACAGCAGGAAAGTAAGACATACAGAAAGAAAGTAAAAAAGGTGAAAATCCCCAAGGCAAATGGTAGATAAAGAAAACAGATTAAGTTAAAAGAGCTAGCCAGAAATGAGCCTAAGCTAAGCCAAGCATTTGTAATTAATAAGAAGTCTCATGTCATGATTTGGGAGCTGGGTAGTGGCCCAAAAGAAAAGCCTGCTACACACACACACACACACACACACACACACACACACACACACACACACCACACACACACACACACTTTGAGGCCTTGATCAAAACTCAAATCTCACCTAAGCTGAAATGTTCCAGTCACTACTGCTCCAAAGAGTGCTAAGTTCCCTTGCTAAGAGCAGAGATCAAGACTTAATAAGCACTGGGATTCTTTGGTTTCAAAGGATAAAATTTGTCTCAGTGGTAGAATAATTAGCTAGCATCCCTTACTATAAAAGATAGGAGATGCCAGGTGTGGTGGCGCATGCCTTTCATCCCAGCAATGGGAGACTGAGGCAGGTGGATCTCTGAGTTTGAGGCCAGTCTGGTCTACAAAGTGAGTTCTAGGCAGACAGGGTTACACAGAGAAACTTTGTCTCAAAAAAAAAAAAAAAAAGAAAAAAAAGAAAAAGAAAGGAGAAACCATAGCTTTCATACCATTATAAAATGAACACTCATTACAAGTTATATTTAACTCATTAATTAATGAAGAAACAAATAAGAAATCACATTTGTCCAGGAGCTATTCTAAGTAGCAGATACACACATGAGCAGCAGGAATGCTGGCATGAATAGGTAGGTTACCGGGTACAAATCTATGGAGGTGGAAGGTGAGGTGTGTTTCTTACAGGCAAGCTTCACTTGGTCTCTGTGGACATAAGCAATTGTGTTACTGTCAACTGTCTTCAGCTAACAGAGGTTGACAATAGCTACAAGACCAAAAATGTAATCACAGACCATCACATCATCAGATAATCAGAAAGGTGCATTCAATAAGACCACATGATATATGCCATGGAATACTCAATAATCTTGCTTTGGGGGATGTTTTGTTGTTATTCCTGGTTTGTGGTTTTAGCAACCTTTCATACTTCAATGATAACAAATACATTAAAATTTCCCTTAATATAAGGGAGGAGGCCCCAGTGGCCTGAATTGACCAGCTCAACTACCACCCAGGCCCACAGTTGGGCCTGGGTTGGCCCACCCTCACATCTATCCCACCTAGGACCTGAACCCACAGAATCTCCATGATTCAGAGCTATCAGGGGCTATGGGAGAGGAGTATCATTGAGGATCTAATGATGATAGTGTACCAGAAGCCAGAGGCCTTGAACCAGACCAATGATTCACTGCAATGAACATCTGCAAGTAAAGCTGATTGGACAAAAGGGTGTATACTGTGTGACACACTGTGGCTCCCAATGCCACAAGGACGAACAAAGAGGCGTTGAAGAGGTGGGAAAGATGGAAGAGCAAAGAGGGGTTTTTGTTGCTGTTGTTGTTTTGTTTTGTTTTTTCCTTTGGGATTTTTTTAGTTTTGTTTTTGTTTGTTTGCTTGTTTTGACTTTTTTAAATTTTTGTTTGGGGAGCCTTTGCAAGAGGAGAGGATATGGAGGGACTAGGAGGTGAGAAGAATTAGGGTGCATGATGTAAAACTCCCAAATATTCAATAAAGAAATTATGATAAATATAAAAAAGAAGTCCTAAGCCAGGCGGTGGTGACACTCGCCTTTAATCCCAGCACTCAGGAGGCAGAACCAGGCAGATCTCTGTGAGTTCGAGGCCAGCCTGGGCTACCAAGTGAGTCCCAGGAAAGGTGCAAAGTTACACAGGGAAACCCTGTCTCAAAAACCAAAAAAAAAAAAAAGAAAAAGGGGGAAGTCCTGGAGACTGTAGGACTAAATGGAACATACCTCACCATGATAAAAGCTATAAGAAAAAAAATTTTCCTTAATATAAAATGAAAATTTTCCTGCTTATAACTTCCATAATTATTTCTTGCTCCTTGCCATTATCTAAACTGTTAATAGACTTGGTATTTCCCTCACGGGACTTTTTTTTTCCATGAAGGATATGTTATTATCAGGCAATAGGACAATGGTTGGACATATAACTAGAATACCTGAATCCAGACTTTACCACCTGTAGACAGAAGTCTTCCTGTGCCCTACCCAGTCCCGCAGCTGCTCCATCCCAAGTAAACACACAGAGGCTTATAGTAATTATAAACTGTGGCTCAGGTTCATTATTAACTAGCTCTTATAATTTAACTCAACCTATTTCTATTAATCTATGTTTTGCCACATGGCTTCCTGGCATTACCTGTTCTCTCACATCTTGCTTCTCATGGCGGTAACCACAGCTCTGCCTCGACTCCACCTTTCCTCTCTCTCTATCTCTCTTGGATTTCCCGCCTGGCTCCATTCTGTCCTGCCATAGGCCAATGCAGCTTTATTTATTAACTAATGGGAACAACATATAGAAAGAATTCCTACAGCAACCACCAAATCTTGGTCATCTGATGTGGTGATATCTTTTTATGAAAGTATCTTTTGTCTTCAAAGAGACTGAACTTCTGCCGGACCTTGCAACCAAGTTAATAATGTGCCCTGAGGCCATTTAAACTATATACTCTAATTGTTATCCTACTGTGTACTCAGCCTGTTTATGTTTTAAAACTGCCTAAAAAAAAATTCACCAGACAGTGGTGGTGCATGCCTTTAATCCCAGCACTTAGGAGGCAAAGGCAGGCAAATCTCTGTGAATTCAAAGCCAACCTGGTCTGCAAAGTGAGTTCCAGGACAGCCAGAGCTCTCACACAGAGCAACTCTGTCTCAAAAAAAAAAAGAAAGAGAGAGAGAGAGAGAGAGAGAGAGAAAGAGAGAGAGAGAGAGAGAGAAAAGAAGAAGAAGAAGAAGAAGAAGAAGAAGAAGAAGAAGAAGAAGAAGAAAGAAAGAAAGAAAGAAAGAAAAGAAAAGAAAAGAAAGAAAGAAAATCAATATAACCAACCAATATGCCTAGGATTTCTTCTGTGTCTTAGTTACTGTTCTATTGCTATGAAGAAACATCATGACCAAGGCAACTCTTATAAAAGAAAGCATTTATTTGGGTGCTCACTTACAGTTTTAAAGGGTTAGCCCATGGTCATCATGGTAGGGAGCAGACAGGCATGGTGCTGATTCAGTAGCAAGGAGCGTTACATCCTGATCCACAAGCAGCAGGCAGAGAGAGACACTGGGCCTGGCATGGACTTTTGAAACTTCAAAGCCCACCCCCAAGTGACACACCTCCTCCAACAAGGCCACGCCTCCCAATCCTTTTCAAACAGTTCCACTAACTGGGGACCAAATGTTCAAATGTATGAGCCGATGGGGCCATTCTCATTCAAACCAACACATCATGCAATCAACTTCTACAAACTAAGCTAATTCATAGCATTAGTCTTAACCTATGTACTCTTTCATGCCCCTGACCTAGAATAATGTAAGTGTATATGTGTACATTATGGTAATTATTTTCTGACAGCAGTCAACAGATTGAGAGAAATCTTCAAAAATAAATATCCCATAAATGCTGGAAGGAACCTATGGTGATAGGTTGTTGAAATTGGTGTGCAGTTTTGAGTGTTATTCTGGGTCAGTAAGTTGCTTCTTCCCCTGGAAAACTCTGTTAAAGAGTTCCTTTTTAGCAGGGTGATGGCAGTGCACACCTTTAATCCCAACACTCGGAAAGCAGAGGTAGGTGGATCTCTGTGAGTTCAAGGCCAGCCTGGTCTACAATGTGAGTTCCAGGACAATCAGGGCTATACAAAGAAACTCTGTCTTGGGGCGGGGGCAGGGGGGCAGATTTTGTTTTGTTTTTTAAAAAGCATTTTCCATCACTTTCACATACCATGCTTTGTGTGCTGTTCAATAAATAGAGAAAATGCTTTGTTACAGATAGGCACCAGGGATAGACACACAACAGAGAGAACACAGAGCACAAACCACAGAAGACACAGGAAGAGAAATGGAGAACCCTAATTTGGGCTGCTCTTGATCTAAACTACTCCAACAGGAAGTTTCTTTCTTCACTCCTCAGTGTAACATGGGATACAATCTGATATCGCACACTTTACTTTTTCTCCTATCAAATCAGAGGACTGATAACAACTAATAATTCTCAAACTTATCAAAGTCAAGGATATCACATATGGAGCCTGGGAGATGGCTCAGTAGTTAAGAGCATACGCTGCTTTTCAGAGGACTCCAGTTTGGTCCCCAGAACCCAAATCCATCAGGCGGCTTATGATTGGCTGTAACTCCACCTCCAGGGGATCCGATGCCTCTGGCCTCTGGGGGACGCCCACACTCACATACAAATTCCCACACACAGGTATACACACATGCACATAATTTAAATAATTAAAAAAAGTTGTTAAAAAGAATATCATTTGTTGTGTCTTTCACATCCACTGGGAAAGACTGAAGACTTAGATTCAATTCAAATTTAGATTAGATGAATTTATTCTTACTGCTAGCAAAAGGATGGCATCACTAGAGTCAAACGGCATGCCGTGCTGAAGGAAGGGTTTAAAAAGGTCGGTATCAAAGGTGCGCATTCCACTATCTATGGAGTCCACAGTCTGCAAGAAAATTGTTTTACTTCCCCCAGTTGTTTTTCTTTCCTGTTATATAGTAGTAAAAAGACCACTTCCTCCCGATCCTACAGCGATAAGCAAGTTTACAGAAGCAAAAGTAAGTGGTGAAATATCTCACAGCTTGAACACCATTATCCTTATCTTATTTCACTTGTGGGCCACTAGGATCTCACAGGCATTCCAAGACCAAAGTCAAAGGCCCTTAAGAAATGCCTGGTACCATATTGAGTTATTAAGTTTCTTTAGCCATCACAGGTGAATTGTGTATAAATCATTACACAGGTCTGAGACTCTGGGGGAAGTCTCTAATGACTGGGTTAGAGCAGTTTATTTCTGGGCAGGCAATAACACAGTGGCCTCAGCTTGGGCCTGGCTGAAATGTCCCCACACTATTCATTGTTTTTCTTCATAGGTCTTGTATAAAACAGTCCTAAGTAATATTTGCTAGATAATAAATTTGATTGCATATAACAAGATGCCTTTTCTTCTTTTTTGAGTAAGAACCTGCCTCTGCCTCCTGAGTGCTGGGATTAAAGGCATGAGCCACCACACCTGGTTTAACAAGACGGTTTGGTGCAGAAAACAAAACTATCTTTGGTTAATCTGTGACTATAATAGAAATGACTGTATGATCTGCCTTAACAGCTTTCTTTTTTTTTCTTTTTGAGATTAATATATCATTTTCCCCTTACCTTTAATCTCTCCAGTCTTTAATCCCTCCAAATCCTCCCATATTCTCTTCCTTGCTCTTTCAAATTCACGGCCTCTTTTTCTATTAGTTGTTATTATGTGTGTGTGTGTGTGTGTGTGTTCTCTTAAATATAACTATGAGACCAAAACAGGAACAATATACCTTGCAGATTAAGGGTTCCGTTTGCAGTTAAGACAGTTAATAAATCCATTTGTCCTATGTTAAGTCCTTGCAAGTTACAGTTTCTATTTGTAATTAAGAAGTTTCTGTTGGTCCTGTGCAGGTTAAGGTTTCTATTTGTAGTTAAATAATGAGTCCTTGGTTGTCCTGTGTTAAGTCCTTGTAAGTTAAGGTTTCTATTTGTAATTAAGAGTAAGTTCCTGTTTCTTAGATCTGATGTAAACTGCCCGCAACCCCATTCACATGATATATATCCTTACCCTTACTCCTTCCCCTTCATTGTATCTTACTATGTTTAACAGCCAACTCTCTCACCCCTGTAAACCCCTTATCTCTCCTATAAAATGGACTTCAAGAGCCCAGCGGGGTCTTCTCTTTCAAATCCAGACTTAGGGTAGGACAGCCAGCTGGATAGTCCTGGTTGCACCTCAAAATATAGCTTGCTTTAACTGAACATTTGTGGAGTTGGTATTTTCTCCTCAGTATCCTCAGGTTTGACATAACCTGCTTAGTCTATATGTGGTAGTTTGAATACAATCTGTCCCCATGAGCTCATGGGGAGTGGCACTGTTAGGAGGTGTGGCATTGTTGGAGTAGGTATGGTCTTACTGGAGGAAGTGTGTCACTGTAGGGGTGGGCTTTGAGGTCTCATATATGCTCAAGCCATGCCCAGTGTCTCAGTTCAGTTCCAGTTGCCTTTGGACCAAAATGTAGTGCTCTCAGCTCCTTCTCCAGCACCATGTCTGCCTGCACGCTGCCATATCCCACTATGATGATAATGGTCTGAACCTCTAAACTGTAAGCCACCCAATTAAATTTATAAGAGTTGCTGTGGTCATGGTGTCTCTTCACAGCAACAGTAACCCTAACTAAGACACTATATAATGTTACTTGTGTTTTCAGGGCTGACAATGTGGTATTGGGTAATCAATTGTGCTCTTCCTTAGGGCCAGCTATTTCTCCCACTCTCAGCATTTCTTAGATGCCTGCAGTTCATTGTGTAGGGCTGAGGCTTTGTGGGCTCCACACGTCTCCACCTACACCCCCCCCCCCCCCCCCCCCATCCACTTCGGTATGTCTATTATTACCATCCTTGTTAACATTTTAAGCATAAAAAAACAGTGTAAAGAGCCCACATAACTGCAACTGAAATCCAGAAGTGCATTATCATCATCATCATCATCATCATCATCATCATCATCATCATCATCTATTAGAAGGTAGCTATTATAGAATGCAAAGTTCTTTAACCTTTCTACTAGATAGGGATCTAAACTTGTTAATCTTATGATATTTGTTCTTCCAGGACAGGCAGAAATAGGAATTTTATCTGCTAGTCATGTACACAAAGCTGAAAAAAATACATGTGACTATGGCACAAAGGACCTGGGATGGAACAACCATGGCAGGAGAGGAAGGCTGGTCTAAGGTTTTGAGTTCAGTGGAGCTTCCTGGCTCCACTTGTTACTTTTATGCTCCCTCAAAGGCACTTCCTTTTCCACATACTAAGTCTCTATACAGCTGTTTTCCCAGTAAACAGGGGTTAGATGAACTCAAGTATTTGTGTTTCAGTTATTTATAAACCTGCAACATTCATTTCACCTTTACAAGTGTTATTTATTAAGCAATGTTATTCATTAAGCAGCACTGTTTACTGTGTGAGAAAATCCATGAGGTACAACAAAACCCACTGTAAGAGTTTATTAAGGGGAGGTAATAGGAAAGATGTGCATCAGCCTATGGAATGACTATGCAGGAAGACAGGGGAGGAATAAGTGGAACCCGCTTTTATAGGTCCCCCTGTCCACATGCACATATGAGCTTACATAGCTATGCCACACATGCGCATAGATTGTGTGATCACGCTGCATGCAAATTACATAATCATGCAGCACACTGATTACATAGGTCATAAGACCCTGGGGTAACCAAGCATCTTGCCAGTGCACATGTGGTCATGTAGCTGGGGGAGTGGCTGGGAATTCTAACAACAAACAAACCAAGACAAAATCCTGGGACTTGAAGGATCTCCTCTCTCCTCCCACTGAACCTGCTTACCTCCCACTAGAAAGACGGGCAGACTCTTACTCCATATTGATGGCCAGGCCTGTACTGGGATAGCTTGAGGTAGTATCTCACAGGTGTGGTGTGGAGGAAAAACAAATGAAGCAAGCCATAAACCTGAAGAGGAAGATCTTTTATGTTCTCTTCTGCCCCCAGCCCAGTCTTGCACACCTCAAGTAAATACACACACACACACACACACACACACACACACACACACACACACACACACACACACACACTTCAAGTAGGATAGAAAAATTCATGATTTAAATATTTTCTCCCTCTTTAGATTTAGTACCAGCTATGGATTGCTACATAGCAGGTTGTTCTATATCATCACATCACATCATAACACACACACACACAGAGAGAGAGAGAGAGAGAGAGAGAGAGAGAGAGAGAGAGAGAGAACATTTATGGGCAGTGTATGTAGCTCAACTGGTTGCCTCAATCTCAAGGTTTCCTATAAGATTACAATGAAGGCATCAGCCACGGCATGACCTTGTGATCCCACCTCAAACCTCCATGAGGAAGGATCTGCTTCCAAGGTCACACATGGTTGTTGTCATGATTTAGTTTCTCTGGGGCTACTGAGGTGGGTTCCTTTCTGGTCACAGCTGGAAGTGTCCCTCTGTCCCTTGCCCTGTGTCCTCTCCATAGGAAAGTTCATAGCATGGCAGCTAACTTCTAGAACAAGATCAGGACAGGGAGGGAAGGAGAGAGAGAAGGGAAGAGGGAAGGAGAGACAGAGAGCACTCAACTGGAAGAAAAACATGCAGCGGGAACAATGTGGGTTTTTAACAATCCCAGATGTGACAGTTGGTCATGTTTGCTATGTTCTATTATTAGAACTGGATAATGAGGCTTGACACACACACTCAAGGCAAAGGAACTGCACATGGGCATGAAGACTAGAACCCAATCCAGTGGCTACCAATCACATAACTCAAATCCCAAATTAATGAAAGGTTATGCAAATTCACCTTCTTATAGCTCTCCTTTTCTCCATATGCAACATAGACAGCAACTCTTTTTCTTGGCCTAAGAGGAGCTGCTTTGAGGAAAAGCATTTTGTTTTCCAAGATTGCTGTAAGTATGTTCTAATGTGCTCAATACCCTGCATATCCCCATTGCAGTTACATAATTATCTAGTCATTGGTCTGCCTCCAAAACCTTCTGTTGGCACTGTGAAGGCATCAGCCTTGTCTCATGATACCCAGACCTGAGGAAAGGACCAAAAATATAAAGAACAAAAATACAAAGTAAATGTTCACATAATTTATTAAATAAGTCTTCTCAAAATACGGAATTATTTCTTTCTTCTTGTTAAAACTCATCAGTGACTCTTGTTACAAAGAAGACAGGGTCCAGACTCTTAGAATAACAGTCAAGGTCCTGCCTAGCTGGACCTGTCCAGCCTTGTACTCTATCACCCCAAGGCACACAGCTCCACCATCAACAAAACAACCACACCATCTCTGAACCTAACTCATCCTTTTTTGTCTTTTGCCCTCTGCCTCATTTGTCCCTCTCTGTATCGAGTCTGTCAAATTTCTACTCCTCCTTCAACAGGGATGTTTTCTGAAGTACATCAAAGTGGTCTCCTGCTTGGTCCACCAACTTCTTGAAGCCACTTACTCTATGTTAGTCATATACCCAACTGCTTGCACAACTGTCTCCCTGCCAAGATCTGAGCTGCTTCAGAGTACCAGCTGGGTATTGTTCAGCCTCCATGGCTATTATAAATTAGCTCTGCTATAAATATGTGAAGAATGAATAGCTAGACACTAACATAAACATAGACTCAAGATCCTTCTCTGTCTTCCTAAGATATGAAGACAATCTCTCTTAGATCCACACTGTTAAATTAAATGCAATTGCAAGTCTGTATGTCTTCAGTGGTTAACTTTCTGTAACTAAATTGTGTACTATATTTAAAAGAGTATGGCTGGGCGGTGGTGGCACACGCCTGTAATTCCAGCATTGGGAGGCAGAGTCAGGTGGATTTCTGTGAGTTCAAGGCCAGCCTGGTCTACAAAGCGAGTTCCAGGACAGCCTCCAAAGCTACAGAGAAACCCTGTCTTGAAAAACCAAAAAAAAAAAAAAAAAAAAAAGAAAAGAAAAAAGAAAAAAGAGTATGTTTTATTACAAAATTTGGTATTATGTTGTGCAAGGTTTTCTTTCCTTATACCAGTCTTCACATACTGTGAATTTTGCCTATGACTTTTAGGGTAAATTCTTTACACCACAGTGTGATTTGAATTTTCATGCAAACTCTCAATCCTTGTATGGGTAAAACATAAAGGGCCTGGTAAAGAAAAAAATCAATAGAGAGGACTCTCTTACTAAGAAACCTTATATAATTTCAGACTTGCAGGAAACAAGGCTGTTTCTTGAAATATATTTGAATACATTTTGAGGAGCAGCACAGTGAGACTTGTTGGACTCACAGTGACTCAGAACACTTAGTAATTAATAAAGTAAGCCATGTGGCTTTTCCCCAACTTGGGTGTTTGAATACTGATGATGAACCAAACTGCCCACTATGGTGCTATTTTAATTGTTCTGAAATGTGATTTTATTTGTATATTAATAAATAAAGTTTGCCTGGAAGTCACATAGCCATAAACAGGAGTCAGGTAGTGGTAGCACACGCCCTTAATCCGATCATATGGCAGGCAGAGTCTATGTGTGGTCAAGGACACAGCCCAGCGTGGTAACACAAGCCTTTAATCCCAGTACCAACCATAGAGACCTGGAGGTCTGTATAGACAGACAGTGATTAAGAAGTCATGTGGCTGGGCTTAGAGCCAATGAGAAGGCAGAACAGGAAGACAATAAAAACACAAGTTAGATGGGAAGAAACTCTCTGAGGAAGCAAGGGCAGTGAGGTGGTAAGATAAGGTAGTCATGACTCTTTGCTAGTTCTCTGATCTCTTTGGCTATTACCTCTGTATTTGGCTCTGTGTTTCTTATTTAAAAAGACTGTTTAAAAATTTGTCTACAGCCCACATCTAACCTCAGTTCTAGCATTAGCTGTTCATGATCTTAATTTAATCATGGAGTACTTCCATCTCCTTATCTGTCCACAGAAGTAAAAACACATCTCAGCCAGGCAGTGGTGGCACATGCCTTTAATCCCAGCACTCGGGAGGCAGAGACAGGCAGATCTCTGTGAGTTAAAGGCCAGCCTGGTCTCCAAAGCGAGTTCCAGGAAAGGCGCAAAGCTACACATAGAAACCCTGTCTCAGGGGAAAAAAAAACCACATAGGTTTTGTTGAAGGTAAGTGAGCTATAACTAAATGAGTTGGATGGAAATTATCAATCCCCTTACACAAGCCCTTGGGAAGCCAACTACTAACCCAAGATAACTAACTGCACTGCGTTTTTAAAGAACATATGGAATTGAGAAATAGCTGAACATCGCAATCTACTATGAAATAACAGCATCCAATGTCAATATCAGCTACTGATGCATTTTTCAGAGGAACTTCAATAGGACTAAACACTTCCAACAGGACTCAAAGGACAAAAATGTTGGAAAAGATGATGAGATGCATCCTTCATACATCATCATGACTGTACCTTTATGGGCTATAAGCATTGGTACCCTTGCAATCACCAGCTGGCAGGACTTTGAGCACCATACTCTTGACAAGGGGTGGAGCATGCTGTTATTATCCACCTAATCACATAGTATCCAGAGCAGTGTCTCACAGACAGCACAGACCACATTCCGGAATAGATGTGACCAGAAAATGTCTCCAAGGGATCCAAAGATCCCTTTTTGGTTATCTTTCCAAAAGTGAAGACTTGTCTTCACTTTAATAGAAGATGAATTTTGATCATGAGTTTCATCTTTCTGTTCTGTGTAACTCTTTCAAACAATATAATAAAAAATTAGCATCATGCTTTTTATAGTTTCAAATTCAGAATGCAGAGACCCAGCAGAGAGGATTTCTGAGTCTTGTGTCTTTACAGTTCTGTAGTTATTTGTTTTTGTTTTCTCTTTGGGGGCCTGCCACCCAGATGCCAAATAAACACACAGAGACATATACTTACTTATGAATGCCCAGCCTTAGCGTGGCTTGTTTCTAGCCAGATTTTCTAACTTAAATTATCCCATTTTTCTTTAACTACATTTGCCTCTGGGATTTTACCTTTCTTTATTCTACATGTCTTCCTTTTCTTCATACTTGGTGGCTGGCTGGGTGACTGGGTAGCTGGCCCCTGGCTTCCTCCTCTTCTCCTTTTCTCACTCCTCCCTCTTCTTCTATTCATTCTCTCTATATGCCATCCCTGCCTATTTCTCTCTCCTGCCTAGCTACTGGCCATTCAGCTCTTGATTAGACCAATCAGGTGTTTTAGGCAGACAAAGTAACACAGCTTTACAGAATTAAACAAACGCAACATAAAATAATTCAACATATCCTTTCATCATTAAACAAATATTCCACAGCATAAACAAATGTAACACACCTTACACTAATATTCCACAACACAGTTCCCTCCTTTAGAAATATCCTTCCTGTTCAAACACTAACAACTCCCCACCCACCCTGATCATTTTTACCCACCATGGTCATTACCTTATAAACTGTTATCTGTCAGCCCTTGGTGTAATTACAGTTGAGTTGTTAAATCTCATTGAATTTTTACTTCCTATTGGCTCTTTTCTGCTTCCTTTCTACTTAAAACAAATGGATATATAGTACACAGTGGATAGAGCACAATAAGTAGTTGCTTACTGCTGGGTTTTTTACATCATTAAGTGAGTATATCACTAAATAACTGGAGAATAGTAAAACTAATGTGTATTCCATCCCTTATAAAAATGGTAATCCATCTATGTTCTGATATCATTGCCTTGAGAGAAAGGATCATCAGGAAAACAATTATCATCCCAAGGTTGTATAATGGGTTTGAAAAAACCAGGATTGAAACACTCCATCTTGCAGGAATCTACTCAAGCAGAAAGGTATACAACTCAAAATAGCTTCAGGAAGTTCCTGAAACTGATTGGATTCACTAGACTCTTCCCTTCCCTAGTAAGAAAACTACTGAGGGTCACTCTCAGACAAGCTAAGCTACAAAGAAGCTTAGACAAGACAAGCTGCAAAGAAGACTCTGAGGCTAGACCATCCACCTAAAAGAAACAAGAAATAGGCAGGCTGCTTAGACGAGGTTTAGAACAATGGAATCTCTTGGAAAGGACACTCTTCAAACTGTTGAGCTACCTATAGGTTGTGCAGTGTACTCCAGTTTCCCAGCTTTTGTAAGCTGTCACCCACTGTGGGGTGGGCTTTGGTGATGTAGCTATCTTGGAGTCATTTCTGCTCCAGTAATTAATCTTTCACCAGTATTCCTGTAAGTAACTTCAATAAAACTCATTAGTGGTATCCATATTTCCATCTGTTGTGGATTTTCTATCTGGAGTGAGGAGATATGTGTGTTGTGTCTCCTCTGGTAAAATTTTGTCACACAACTCCTACTAAGAATCATAATAATGATACCTTTCCCTCAAAGTGTCCATTCTATGTCTATCTTTGTGGATTAGATTTGTTTTATGTGGCTCCAAATTTGAATCAGTATTTCTTCTCTCCAACTCCAGAGAAGTTCAAGTAATAAAGAAGGTTTTCCATATTGTGTAGATATTGCGAGTTTTAAACAGGGGAGGATGAGGAGAAAGAAGAAGAGGAGGAGGCAGGGGTTGGAAGGAGGGATGGGGAAAGAGAGTAAGAGAAAGAGGGGGAAACTAAGTTAAAAGATATCATTCACCATTTTAGAGATGAACTGAGATGAGCGTATGTAGTATCCAAATAAAACGATTTTTTAAAAGTGAATACAACAGAAATTGAATTCTAGAGTTTTCCCCAGAATCTTGGCCATGAAAAGATTGTGTTTCCCAGTTCTGTAAAGAATGCCAATGGAATTTTAATGGTGATTGTATTAAATCTGTACATTAATTTCAATAATACAACCATCTTCATAACGTTTGCCAATCCAGAAGCATGGAAGATCTTGCCATTTTCTGTTATCTTCTTTGGTTTCTTTTTTCAGTGTCTTCAATGAAATTTTCATTTTAGAAGTCTTTCACTGCTTTGGTTAGGTTTATTCCGGGATACTTTTAAAGGGTATTTTCCTCAATTTCTTTCTTGAAAAGTTTGTTATTAGTATCTAAGAAAGTCACTAACTTTTGTATGTAGATTTTGTGTCCTGCAACTTTACTGAAAATGTTTACTAAATCTAGGAGTTTTCTGGCACAGTCTAAAAGGTCCTTTAAGTATAGAATCATACTGTCTATGAATAAAGATAGTCTGACTTCTTTATAAAAAAGAAATTAGGAGGAAATATTAATAATTATAAAAATTCAAAATGTACACAGTAGAAATCATCACAAAGACTGGAATGCTCTCACTTTGAGTCTTGTCTTACTTGTGGCTTCAACCCTCTCCAGAGGTACAATGTTTGACATTGCTGACAATCTGAGAACAGTATCTGGAGAAAAGTCCAGAGTAAGACACAGATGCAACATGGGATGTCTGGGAAAGTAATGATAACACTTCCATATCTGTATTTCACTTCAAGGCTCAGGAAACACCCTGGAAGAACAGGTAGACAGAACATAAAAATGACAGGATGAGGAGGAGTGCCGTGAAACAGTTGTCTACTGGGCATGGCATGACTACTGTTCTCATGAACTCAGAGAGCTGCGGTCACCTGCACAAGATCAAAGCTGCCAGAAGTCCAGTATGGAAAGGGAAGTCTCAAGAGACTAAGACGTTATTGTCATATATGATTCCTAGGGCAGAGACGTGCATTTTTCTTGAGTAGTGTAGCCACCGGTAAGTTTCCCACATTCCCGCAGCCAACATTAAGTATAGCATGATCATGCACTCTTGACATGCTCACACACATGCACACACAGTGAAAGTAGGAAAGGAATTTATTAGAAAGAAGGGGTTCAAAGAGAGTGGAGGAATAAGAGGGGAATGTGAGTGAATATGACGAAAATAGACTTTAGGCATATATAAAATTCTTAAAGAATAATTTAAAAATATTTTTAAGGTCTGGAGAGATGGTTAAGAGCATTAGCTGCTCTTCCAGAGGACCAAAATTCAATTCTCAGCATCCACATGGTAGTTCACAACTGTCTATAACACAGAGCCGCCAGGGCACCAAGCACACATGTTGTACACAAATTTTTATGCAAACGAAACACACACACACATTAAATAAATAAATATTTAAAATGGTAAGTAGCACATTGGAAACTCTCTTTAGAAAAGCCCACATCCCTCTTTCAGGTGTGCCTTAATCTTTCCCTGTGTGCCCTTTTCTCTATATTTAATAAATTCCAACTCTGCTTCAAAGAGAGAGAGACCACTGTTTTCTCTTAATGTATTTCTTGATCCTCATGACTAATTCAGAATTTAAATACTGGAAGTATTTTCATCTCTATTTTCCAAAAAGACTAACTTGAGGCTGAGGAAGGGAAACTAGCCTTTAAAACAAAACTAACAGTATAAAACATGAAATTCACAGTAGCAACCAATGACAAATCAGCCCCCACTTCATCATACTGCATATGTTCAACCCAGAATTTCTACCCAGCAAGTTGCAAAGGAGTATTTAGATTGTTTCATGTGTTGGAACCAAAAAAAAATTTCATTATCACTCTCCTCAAGGCATCCTTGAGTTCTCTGTTCCTCATGCTGTAGATCAAGGGGTTCAGCACAGGGGTGACGAATGTATAAACCACAGATACCACTTGGCCCCGATCAGGAGAGTAACTGGAGCTGGGACATAAGTAGATGAGGCTTCCACATCCATACTGCAGGAGGACCACAGTCAGGTGAGAGGAGCAGGTTGAGAAGGCTTTGTGCCTCCCCTCAGCTGAGCGGATCTTCAGGATGGCATCTACAATGAAGACATAGGACAGAGTGATGAGGAGGAAAGGGATGGTGAGGACAATGACACTGACCACAAACAGAGTGGCCTCGTGGACACGGGTGTCTGCACACGCCAGCCTCATGACAGGGAGGACATCACAGTAGAACAGGCTGATTTCCTTACTGCTGCAGAAAGGCAGCTGAAAGATGAGCACAGTCAACTGCATGGCCAAGATGAAACCCAGCAACAGGGACCCCAGGGCCAGCTGGACACACAAGTGCCAGCTCATGATGAGGCTGTAGCGCAGAGGGTGACAGATGGCCACAAACCGGTCATAGGCCATGATGGCCAGCAGAATGCAGTCAGCACTGCCCAGGAAGATGAAGAAGAACATCTGGGTACCACAGCCTGCCAGGGAGACCACAGTTCTCTCTGTGGACAGGACGCTGGCCAGAGTCAGGGGAGCTATGGTAGAAGAATAGAAGATCTCCAGGCTGGCCAGGTTTGCCAGGAAGAAGTACATAGGGGTGTGAAGACACCGATTGATCCAGATGGTGAGGACGATGGATGTGTTTCCTCCAATGCTGACTAGGTACATCATGAGAAAGACCACAAAGATCAGCATCTGCAGCTCGGGGAGTTTGGAGAAGGGGCGGAAGTGGAAGAGGACCATCCCAGTCTGGTTTCCTTCTTCCATGTATTTAGTGCAATGGGTCTGCTACTGGCACAGGTGACACCCCTGAGGATAGACAGAACGCACCTGGAGGATACTTGTCATTATTCTTTTTGTTGAGCTTTTTATATGAATATATTTAATTTGGAAGTGTGTATGCACACACATCATATATATCATATATGATATATAGATATAGATATAGATGATAACTGGTCAAATAAGTTACAGAAATGTTTGTCACATCAAATTATTCCACATAAGCTCTTCAGTGTGCTTCAGACATATGATGGACTTGGGATAACTGATTCCCCCAACATTTGCATTATGTTGTTCGAATCATAACCTTGTGCTTACTGAAGGTACTCTGTAATTTGATACAAATAAATTACCATATAGGAATCTTTTCTGTCTTGGTTTATGCTCAATAAAGCTAAGAAATTGTTATTTAGTAATGGGCCCTATGTGATTTTATTGATGAGATGAGGGAAAGAAACATAGTATATTATATATAAATACATGTGCTCATATATATATACATTATAAGAGACCAGTAAGCATTTTTTTTTTGTTTTGTGTTTTCATTTCTCTCAGGGTGACATGTAGGAGTAGAATTACTAGATCATATGTAAACTTTTTTCTTTTCTTGAGACAGGGACTCTCTGTGTAGCTCTACCTGTCCTGGAACTCGCTCTGTAGACCAGGCTGGCCTCCAACTCACAGAGATCTACATGCCTCTGCCTCACCACTCCAGTTAATATGTAACCTTTTTAAGGAACCACAAAGAGCAGCAGTGGTGCATGCTTTTAATCCCAGCACTCAGGAGGCAGAGCCAAAGCAGATCTCTGTGAATTCGAGGCCAGCGTGATCTACAGAACAAGATCTAAACTACACAGAGAAACCCTGTCTCAAAAAAACAAAAAAAAGAAAGAAAAAGAAAAAGAAAAAAAAGAAAGAAAAGAACAAGTTGTCATTATTCTTTTGAGCTCTGAACACAGCAATTTCTGTTTACTCTTAAGGCCATCACATAGGTTTTGCTCTTTCTTTTCCTCTGCAGAGATAACATTCTCATTCCCTCTTGTTTTGGCTGGGATCCTGTTTCATAAGGTATTTGCTCAGCCTCCAATATCTAGTGCTGTTTTCCATTCTAGGACAACATTACTTCCCATAATATAAATCAATTATATCAATGTTGTATCATCCCTCAATGCCTCTTGCTATGCATGATGACCTATGCCTGTAATCCCAGAATTTAGGAAGCAGAAACAAGAGGGTCAGGAATTTAAGCTCATGTTCAGCTACAAACTAAGTTTAAGGTCAGCCTGGGCTAAATGAAATGCTGTTTCCTTTTTTTGTTTGTTTGTTTGTTTGGTTGGTTGGTTGGTTGGTTGGTTGGTTGGTTGGTCTGGTTTTTGTTTTCGTTTGGGGTTTTAGTTTTTGGTTTTTTGAGACAAGGTTTCTCTATGAGGCCCTGACTGACCTGGAACTCACTCTGTAGACCAGGCTGGCTTCAAACTCACAGAGATCCACCTGCCTCTACTACCTAAATGAAGGGATTACATGCCTGCACTACCACCACCCCCAGCCCATTTCCTATTCTATCTCAAACAGTCTATTATATTAAATTTATCTGCTCCTTGAGACCATCTTACTGAAGGTCATCAAGGACCTCCCAATGTCTCAACCAAACAGATAGCTTGGGCATCTATACTGCATCCAAATCTGTTGGAAATTCCTTGCTTCTGGTTGCAGTGACACTGACCCATCCTCCCACCTCTCTGGACATGACTCAGGCAAGGCTTTTTTGGCTACTCACCAGCTGGACTCAGATCCATGCTCTACCTTCCCATATCCTGTAGAAGTCTCTAAGGACAGCATCAGATGCGTCTCTCACACTCTGGCTTCTTATTGAATTGGATCAAAGAGAGGAACAGGCTGGATAATGAAAAGGAGCACAAAGAGAGACAGACTCCTCATTCCTCACACAGGCTGCCACACCCTCCCCTTGGCTGCTGCTGCAGAACCACAGAGTCTAACTTCTAGAGTCCCCTAAAGCAAGAGTGAACCTGACCAGTCCTGCAGTTCTGATCTCTCCTCTGTGTTTATTGAACAGCAGAGCAAATGGAAAAGTAATGAGAAACTTTTGTCTTAAACCTCTACAGGAGTCTCATGAGAGAAGAAATTGTTGTTTTCTGACCCTACTGACACAGATTAGCACACAAAGCCATAAACAGATGTTATCAGCTTATGCCCACGTGTTGCTTTCAACATTTTTGTAGTAGGCGTTGTTTTCAATGGTAGGTGGACTTAGGTCAAATTGCTGCATCTTACATGCACATTGTTCTGAGTTAGGGGCATGAATGAGTCACAAAGGAGAGATGGGGAATACCATACCAAACACAGAACACATTCATCTTAGCTTGTAAATGCTAATTACACTGGGAACCCAAAGCATAGTTAAGGGTGATTACATTTTTTCAAGGTCAGTCAATTCTAAACAGGTTGAGTACATAATATATAATCAGAATGAGTCCATAGTTCTAAATGATCTTGAAGCATCTTGTTAGCTTGGTTCCAGTTTGGGTGAAGTCTGAGTTGCAGAGGTTAGCTACAGGATGTGTTTCTCAGTAAAGCCACTCTTGAATGTCTCCCTCTTCCCCTTGGTTCTGTGGCCACAGCTCTGAGAGAGGAGACTATCCGCCATAGCTGGGTATGCCTAGGTTTCAATGGCATGTTTCTCTTCCCTGTTACATGAGGCTCAAGGGTAGAAAAAGCTTTCCATAATCATGGGCCCTGAGTGCATCATCATCTCTCATGGGTTCCTTGAATTCTACCCTTGCCTCTGTAAATGAACCCAGCACTAATTCCTATACTCAGAGAATTACAGCAGATTGTAATACACAACTAAAGAATTCTTAAAAGGGAAAATGTCCTATATTTTAAACTTTTTAAAGCTTTCTTATTTATTGAATTTTTCTGGTGATTGTACCAGTAGAGATGAATTTTAAGTTTGCATAGTTAAAAAGTTAGGCCTACAGAAATACACACAAACATAAGCAACCAAGTAAGTATGCATATAATCACACATTACTACCCTATTTCCTGCAGAAATGAACATGGACATTGTTCTTTCTCTAATGAATCAACCCTTGTCTTAGTTCAGGATATTTTTTAAAAAATCGTTGACTGACTACCTTAGACCATAGATTTCTAATGCTCACAATCCTCAAGGTCAGGAATCCCAAGTTTAAGGTAGCCATAGGTTGGCCACAGTGAAGACCCTTAATCTGGATGGCAGATTACTGCCTCCTTCTTCTGTAGCCTTACATGGCAGAGAGGAAACTGTGCCTACTTCCTCCTCTAGAGGATCATTAATCCCTTCACACGGCTTTCATGCCATGTCCTCATCTAAACCTACTTCCTCCTCAGACCCCACTAATAGCATCACATTGCAGAGTTTAACACCAGCATGTGGACAGGGATGGATGCAGATACTCAGTTCAAAAGCATCTAAACTGCCATGGCAGACAGAAAAATACTAGTGTGTACTTTGCTTCCTGGTTAACAGTGCAGTCCTGCAAAGTGTCAGGGGCATCTCCAGAAGAACGTATCTTTACCTATATTTGCTGCACTCTTATCTGAAGGCATGCCATGACCTTTGCACATGTGCCAATCATGGAAGGCACTGTTCCTTTCCATCATGGAGAATAGGGCAGTTTTCCTACTGATTGCAGCTTTTCATTAAGTATTTACTGTATTTGAGCATTCAACAAGCCAGTCCTCTTATAGTATGACTCCATGCCTACATTCCTAAAGACTTTCATCTCTGTGCTGTCTGTCATCTGATGATGTTGTACCTCTGGACAAGGTTAGAATACAACAAGAATAATTGCAGACCAGTCTTCCTCCACACTTTCCAAGAGCATGCTGTTTTGTGAGTGCTGAAATGTCCTTCCTGTGAGTGGCAGTGGGAAAACACATTCCCCACCCACTCTGGACAAGATATAGGATGATAACTAGCACACTGTTTGCATCAGGCATTTGGTCTTTGTGGTTAAACACAAAGGGGACAGTCAGTGACCGAAAAGAGAACTGTTGTACATAACAGGAGTGTCATCTCTCCTTTGGTGATATATCCACTTCTGTGTTCATTTGTAGCCATTTCTCCATTGCTCTAAGATCCCTAAGGGCAGCAATTAAATTCGAGTTTTACTCATGCCCACAACTGAAACCATTGTCTGGTACTCTATAAACATGTGCCCATTCATACACTGAAGACTTACTAAACTCATGACCTGAGTTTAATCCCCATGTCCCACATGGTGGAAGGAGAAAACCAACTCCCACAAGATGCAGACTCACATGTGTGCACATACACAATAAGCAAATAAATGTGAACAAAAATATTTTTTGAGTGAGGTGTACAAGGGACAGTAATGTCTAATGTCTATGAAAAAGATCACCTTCATTTTAGCACCCAGATTCTATTAGGATGTTCCTTTTGTGGGGGAAAAACATGATCTATTCTCCACAAGTGTTTTAAAGTGTTAAACGCATTGAATGAAAACTCTGTGCTAAAGAAGATACCCTAACAAAGCAGTCTAAACATAAAGCCAGGTGCATACATCCACAGCGTGGTTTCTTTTTTTGTGTAATATTTGTAATATGTGTGTGTGTGTGGTGTGGGTGTGTATTATGTGTATGTCTGTGCCTGAGCGTGCGCGCGCGTGCACACACACACACACACACACACACACACACACACACACACTCATGTGAAAGCAAAACCTATGGAGGTTAGAAGAGGGCATTAGATCCTCTGGAACTAGAATTATAGGCAATTGTTACCTACTATGTGTTGGCTGGGAATCAAACCTGGCTCTTCTGCAAGAGTGGTAACCACCTTTAACTGCTGAACCCAGAGATCCAGTGGCTTCTTTCTTAAAATCGAAACAGAATAAGCACTAACACAAGGTAACATCACAGGCATTTTGTTGGGTATGGGTGTTACCAACCATTATATCACTATGACTATCTCCATGCTTCAGAAGCAGAAGGAGTCCTTATTACATGATGCTGGCGGAGAAAAGATAGTTACATGAGTTACACACCTAGCCTGCATCAGTCACATTACCACTCTGAAAGCAAACTACAAACTCTCAATGGTGGTTTGATTTTTTGGTTTTTTGGTTTTTTTGTTGTTGTTGTTTTGTTTTGTTTTTTGGTTGGTTGGTTGGTTTTTCAAGACTGGATTTCTCTGTGTAGTTTTGGTTCCTGTCCTGGATCTCACTCTGTAGCCAGGCTGGCCTCGAACATGCAGAGATCTGCCTTCTATGTACTGGGATTAAAGGCGTGTGTCACCATTGCCCAACCTCAATGGTGTTTTTTGAGAGAATTGGGACATTGCTATTTCTTCCCGCTTTTCTTTATTTTTTATGCTATATATTTTAAATATAAAAATATTGACTTAAATTCCCATTTAAGTTGCCTGAGACTCAAATTCTCAGTTTCATCTGTCACAGAAGGATGCTTGACTTCATTTCTATTGTAAACATGTCTCTACCAACACACACATTTCTTTTTTTTTTTCTTACTAGAGTGGTTTGGCTTGTTTTTGTTATAATTTTAATGTTGAGGTTTTTATTTGTTTATTCGTTTGGGTTGTTGTTGATTTGTTTTGTGTTAGACAGGGAATAAAGTACAAACTAGCCAGTAACTAAATATGTAGCCCAGGATCGCTTCAATTTTGTGGAGATCCTCAGCCTCCCAAGTGCTGGTATTACAGGGACAAAGTACTACACCCAGGTTATAGTGTTTTAAGACTGACTCCAGGGTCTGATGGTGCATATATTTAATCATAGCAGTTGGGAGGCAGAGGCAGGAGGATATCTGTGAGTTCTAAGGCCAACCTGGTTTACAAAACAAGCTCCAGGACAGGAGATCCTGTCACAAGAAGAAGGAGGAGGAGGAGAAGGAGGAAGAAGAACAAGTGGGGTAATAAGGGGAGAGAGGAAGGACAAGAAAAAGGAGGATAAGGAAGACATATACCAATCATGTAACTGAGACTGGTCTTGAATTCAAGATTCTTAATTTTTTATTGGTTGCTGAGATTACATGCATGTATCACACTTCTGGAGTTACAGCATATTTCTATGAATGGATAGACATATAACATCCTACTTAATCGTGATTGCTATGTAATTTGTCATTTCCCTTTTGGGTTAGCTGCTAGGATGCTCAAAATAAGCTGTATACTCAATTATTGAATAGTCCTTATCCCAGTGATTTTCAACCTGTATGTTGCAGCCTCTTGGGGGTCGGTCAAATGACCCTTTCACAGGGGTCACCTAAGATGACTGGAAAACACAGACATTTACATTACAGTTCATAACAGTAGCAAATTACAGTTGTAAAGTAACAATGAAAATAATTTTATTGTTGGGGTCACCACAACACGAGGAACTGCATTAAAGAGTCACGGCATTAGGAAGGTTGAGAACCACTGGCTTAGCCCTCAGTTGTCATTAAATAGATATTTCTATTCTCTTTAGTTTTAACATATACAGTTTATTTTAATTTTTATCTTTGAGGTTTTATTTCAAATATTCTATTTTTAAAACATTTGATTTATGATGAATTAAGAAATAAATCTTACTCTTTGTAGCTGCAGGCAGCTGAGGATGCTATTTCTCTTTAATACTTTGTGCTTGCTCCTATAATGGCTGCTACCTAACAAAGCCCAGAAGCATAGCTGGTCATTATCATTCCTGTCTGCCTTCCACAAATACAAAGAAATGAATAAAAATGAAAGACTTACTCTTGTGAGTTTTGTCTTCATCCAAGGCACTGATGAGTTTAAAAAAAGATTTCTCCACATCCACAGTGACAAAACTGGAGACTCCTTGTTAGCTGTAGGAGGTTAAAGTACACTCTGACTTATCTGTGATTCAACACCAGAAAGCCCCTCTCAGGAGATGCCAAGGTCAGGAGCATTCATTGGCTCACTCCCAGGGTCTAGAACACACAGCAGCTCTGACTCCTTCCTTTCTTCTGCCTGGAGGACCTGGCCGCACATCCTCAACCCAAAGCTGACTGAAACCCAAGCTGTGGTCCTCCTAATGGCTTGGCAACCATGGAGCTGAACCTCTGAGAATCCTCCATCCTCTGAGGACAGCACACATTTCCATATGCCAGCTCTTCCCCACTGCCCCTTCACCGGGGAGGAACATGGGACTTGGGGAATTTGTGGAGTTGGAATTCTGGGTTGTTTCTCTGTTCTCACTCTTCATCTCATTTCTGGAGAATTCCCTGCCCTGGTGGATTACACCAAGCCTCAGGAGGCTGGCTTGGCTTTTGACTGGACCAGCCCCAGTACGTCTTTGAGCACAAATAGGAATTGTTTGGGGATATGATCTTATAAAGTGGTTTAATTGCTACTAGATTTGGCTATATCTTAGTCATGGACTTGTTTTTATTCTCCATGTGTAACATAAATGGGCAAGATGGTCAAATCATCTCTGAATTACACAGGAGGCAGAATTTGGTGCTCCTCCACCTACTCCCTCTAGTTCTCTATTATTTTTCCTACAGCTCTATCATGTTATGTTTGCTGAATTTAATGTTTTAGGTTATGTGTACTAAGAAAATGCCCATTTTTTAAAAGCTTCATGGAGAAAAATCCATTCATTCCTTGGCAGATAATACCATCTTCTGGCTTATTTTCTAGAGTCAGACTCCAAGGAATTCAGAAGTGAAAGTGACCAATGTACTATTTTCGCCCAGGGTACTCTTCAAATTCTCCACTGGTTCACTATGTGGTTCTGGATCACCCCACCATTGAAACCTTCTTTTCCCAAAATGAAAATCAAACCACAGTGAACACAGTATGCAAAGTAGCTGTTATGTCTCTGTAACCTGATAGGGGCTAGCCTGTATTTCTGTCAGTCCTTAAGACCTTGATTAAAACCCACATCTCACATCTTTAGGAAGAATAACTCAAGATGCTCCAGTACCTGCTGTGTGGTCCAAAGATCAGTTTCCTTTCTAAGAACAGAGAGAGACTTGTAAACACTGAAGGCCCAGGGGATAGCTCAGTGGTCAGAAGCCAAAAACCTGACTTTGATGCCTGCAAGCTACAACAATATAAATACAGTAACTTGCATCTAAAATCCAAGCCTTCCTACAGGGAAATGAGGGACAGAGATAGGAAAATCACCCAGAAGCAACCTGGAATGAGCAGAGCAATAGAAGCAAAAGATATTCTGCCTTGACAAGGTGCAAAAAGATATGGACTTCCAAAAGATGTCCTTTGACTCCCACATGCACACCATGGCATGAATACCTACCTGCTTTTATAGAAACAAATCACACACACACACACACACACACACACACACACACACACACACACACAAATACACACACACACATACACACACATATGATAACAAAATTGATAAAATATGTTAAAAGACTAGTGAGCACCAAATTTCACAACAAAAACAATTGATTTTATTATTGGATTTGTGTTATTTTTGCCTTATTATCATTATTATCAGTATGTGTGAGTGAGTGAGTGTGTGTGTGTGTGTGTGTGTGTGTGTGTGTGTGTGTGTATGAGTGCAAACACAAATGCCACAGAAGACAACTTTTGGGAGTCAGTTCTCTCCTTCCACTGTGGATTTCGGGGATCTAACTGAGATCATCAGGCTGGCTCAGCAAGTGCTTTACCGGTTCAGCCATCCTACTGGCACGTACTATTCTCTTTTAAAACTTTTTAGTTCCCAGAGGAAACTTGGGAACCAATCAAACCAATGTATCATTCTATATGCTGCCATTTTTCAAGTCTCACTTTTTATTATCTTATAACCTTTTCTCTGAGTATCTGAGAAAAACATTTTGTGTTAAGATAACATATAATAAAGAAAGAAAATTTTCTTATAACCAAATATTCTAAGAAATTCCTTTCTGGAACTTCTAAAGTATGTGCTGTAAGCTTTAAATAAAAAAAAAAAATTTAAAAAAGCGAATTGGTCATTTTCCCATCTTGGCCATGGAATTCATTTTTCCATGGCAAATAAGGGAAGTTACCTTATCTAAGATTTTAAGAAATGTTAATTTGTACTGTAATCAGAGAATATACAGTGCAGTTCCTCATGGTATCAGCAACATTTGAGAATTCTGAAGTCTAAGTGCCACTGGAACATGGCAGAATGGCCTCTTTAGCTTTAATCTTTCTTTAAAACTGAAGGCTGGGGATATATATAGCTCCTTTGGTAGAATATTTGCCTAGTGTGCCCTATACCCTGGGTTCAGTCCCCAGCATCACATAAACTGGTTCATGTCTGTAATCCCAAGACTCCACCAAGGAAGTTCAGAAGTTCCAGGTTCTCGGTTCCAAGTTCCAAGTTCTCAGCTACCTGGAGAGTTAAATGACAGTCTAAGATATATGAGTTCTGTCTTGGAAAAATGTAAATAAGTTTTTGGAAAATCAAGTACAGGATCTCATTTATAGGGGAAAAAAGAACCAAAGGATCCCCTGATTGCCTGAGATCAGATTCTGCAATGAAAAAGACCTTTGCTATCTATAATATCACTTGGTTATCCTTTCTGCTGACCTCACAAACAGATCACTTTAAAAGAATGATTTTTTTTCTTTAAAGCAAAAAAGAAGCATAGAACAATGGAGAATAGTAATAGAATTTCCAGCAGTTCCTGAAACACAGAGGTCTTTCTCCCCTTAGATGCTCACCTTCTGTACAGTTCACGAGTGTAAAAATAACTCTTGATTGACTGCATACAGAAAGACTCGTTGTGTTCTGAGCAGCATGAATCTTGCAATTTGAGGTTAGAGGGGTGACTCAGCACTTAAGAGCATTTACTGCTCTTTCGGAGAACCTGGTCCAGTTGCCACAGTGATCTGTAACTCCAGTTCCAAAGGAACTGTCACCACTTCTGGCCTCTACAAGCACCAATCACACAGGATGTGCACATACATACATTCAGACAAGTTACCTATACACTTTAAATAAAAATAAATAAATCTAAAAAAAAACCTTGCAACTTTTTTTCTTTCCCAAAAGCATTCTCAATCTCTGTTTTTCAAGCTGTAGATCAGGGGATTCAGTAGAGGGGTTATAAATGTATAAACCACAGAAGTCACCTGGCCCTTCCCTGAAGAGTTGTTGATGACAAACCCAGTACCATGAAGTTGGTGCATCTGTCCTAGAGGAGGACTGCATTCTTGCGGGAGGGTGGTGGAAGATTGTGCCTCTCTTTGCAGAGGAGATATCGGGGTGACAAACAGGATAATGACACAGATGACATGAAGAGACAGATAGTGAGGACAATAACACCATCCTTATAATTTACCTCACAATTTCATGTTTATAAATGTCCAAGACTTCAAATAAGGAAAGCACAGTTCATAAAAGCAAACTTACTTGCCAAAGTTTGCACAATTGTTCATTAGCTGACCTGGAATTTTATAGCAAGATTGTTGACCAAACACAAAGGGAGGCCAATGAAAGTCTGTCTAATGCTCTTCTACAGCCTGCCTGAAATTTTCACTTTACAATCCTAGTTTTCATGCTTCTCCCAGAAGCCATAGGTTATCAAACAAAAAGGTGTGAGATACCACCCTTTGAGTTGTCAGTGGGAAGGGAAGATCCCAGAGACCTCCAAGACAACACAACTTATTGCCACTGTTCTCATTTGCCTACCAGAACTTGAGGGTATGACACTATAGCTGAAGATTCCATAAGCTTTTCTCACAGGACGTGGAGAAATCAAACTGGAACTGACCTAGAATCTTCTTCCCCGGTGGCTGGCTTGCATAGTACTGGAAAGTGCTATGCAATCATTTGTGTGTGAAGGGGGGACTGGGGTCATCAGCGGTCTCACATAGCTGTGAATCCTATGAGCCATAATAATAGCCAGCCAGGCAAGATATGTGCATGTGTGCAATAATGGCACAAAACTTATAGGTGTGGCCAACCGCTTTTATATTAGACTTAAGACTCAGTCCACAGGAGGAAACTCATGCCTGATACTGTAAATCTTGCTAAGATTCCATGGCCAGGGAGCTCACAGGCCTAAGGGTTGAACCTACTACTTTAATTTTAGTGAACAGACATAGTATCAAACTGCTTTCTAAACCCTTTTCTCTATATGCATGAGTTAGTGCAGTTCTTGGTTAACAACTGAAAAGCTTCTCTGTGTAGTGGATGGCAGTTAATACAGACACTCACAACTGATCAAAATCCAGAACAAGCATGTGTGTGGAGTGCTCCACCCTAAATGGGATGTCTACGTCACACACCCTCTCCCCAGGTCTCAGGGAACATCACAGACAAGGGGCAGAGAGATAGGTTAAGAACCAGAGGGCTGGTGAAATAGTGTCTTCTGGACGTGATGGAGACATTGTACTCTGAATTCACAACTGCTGTTGCCTGCACAAGATCAGGCCAGTCAACATTGCAACTTGGATAGGGGAAGATCCTCTACCCTTGGCTGAGGAGTCATTGACACTTGATGGCTTGGGGGGGAAGGCAGTCAGTTTTCTTAGGGGTGTGGTCCCTGGTAGGTTGACTATGCTTCCGTGGATGGCCCTAAATATATTTACATACAGACAGCACTAGACTCCTTGGGTTATTTAACAGAAGAAGAAGAAGAAAAGAAGACGTGAAGTTGGGATGTAGAACCAAGAGGTGTAGGGGAACAGAGGATGGATATGATCATAATACACTATATATGTGTGTGAAATTCTCAGAGTAGATAAAAATATATTTAAATTATATAAACAAATATCTAGTTTCCATAAATAACTGCCTTCTAAAAACTATCTAGCAACAGAGCCATTTCCTTCATATAGCTAATACCACCACAAGTCACTCCAGCAAACTCAGACCACAATTTTATTTCTGAATTTAAAATAAATTAAATTAGAACATAATGTCATTATTTCATAGTGCTCAAATTTAATCCCATTAAAATTCCATTATGAAACTGGAACACGGCTATGGATGTGTAATGAAGGAAATGAAAACTGTTCATATGTAAGTCTTACACAGTGAATGTAAAATATCTTGGCTCACTATTGTTACAGAATATATATGTTCCAACATTTGGGCAGAAACTGTAGCCTGGAGCTTTCTCTTCTCTATTGCTGCAGTCATTTTCTGCAGAACTGTTTGTGGAGCACTTCCTAACAGAGATGCTATCATATTCAGCTTTAATAGTTCAGACTTATTTTCCTAAAATCTATTTAGAAAACCTTTCACTGACTGTCAAACCATCATTGAACTGCCCTTAGTGACCCCCTCAGCCTGTGCTGAAAATTAATCCTAGAAAATTCACTTTGTCTTAAAGCCATTGGCTCTGAGATGAGAGGGAGCTGCCACTTACTAGATGTAAGATTTTGAGAGAATTATTTAACCTCTACATACCGTGGTTCTTTACAAGTAACATGATTTTGTGATGATCAAATAAGTTAGCACTTACAAAGTAGCTAAGATATTATCAGGTGCATACATAAATGCTCAATGAATAATAGCTAATGTTATGAATGTTGGTATGTTATTGCATATGCAGTATTCTCCTTTGAAAACAGTGAGAAATGGTCCTTTTAAATCTAAGTGTTACCCAGGAAAAGTATTTGATGTCTCCATTTAATTATTTGCTGTTAGGTGAATACTGGTATCCTCAAATTTGACTGTACTCTATTGTTTCTACTGGCTATCAGGAAACCCAGAGACATGTAGGCAAGCACTCCTAAATCTGCAGAAGTGTATTTTAAGTAGCAATCTTACTACTGAGTTCT